>NW_011494797.1:754088-754585 GCF_000754665.1 Bison bison bison | reverse complement strand
CCCCTGTCGGCGCGCTAGCTTCGGAGCGTGCGCCCGCGTGTGCTCCGCGGCCAGAGCCCCTCTGGGCGGGCTTCCTCGGCCGAAGCCGAGCGGGCGGAGGTGCAAGAGCCAGGAGGGGTGGGAGGGTGGCGGATGAGTGGGTAGGATTTAAAGAAGGCGCGCCATCACCTCAGTTCGCAGGTCCGCGCTGGGGCTGCTCCCAATTGCCCCTCTCCTGCAGCACCGTGGGCCCCTTTCCAGCCCAGGCCGCCAGCCCGCCGCTCCCCAGGCGACAGGAGCCCTGTGCACGGGCTCAGGTGAGTGTCGCTACCTGCGTGTACACGTGCCCGAAGCCGGCGCTGGGTGTGCATGGCGGGCCGCCGCTGAGTGTTGTATATCTGGGGGCACGCGGAGGAGGTGGAGCCCAGCACTTGGGGAGGGAGGAGGGACCAGCCGAGCCTCCTCCCGCTCCCACACCCTCAGGACCGCGAATTAAACAGGATCCCCGCCGCCTCTCC
>NW_011494797.1:746318-753988 GCF_000754665.1 Bison bison bison | reverse complement strand
CCCACCCCCGTACTCCTCCTCCCACCCGCTTTTCACTTGAGAACAGGTTTAGGCGAGCGGAGACTACGAAGCGCGCCGCCGAGTTTGCGCACTGTTTGGCTTCCGCCACCCCTGGGGTCGTCCCGGCAGCCCCGGCCGGGCAGGGCAGCGGTGGTCGCGGTTCTGGGATCCTCTGCCCTGGAGGAAGGAGGCGCACACATGGAGGAGAGCCTCACGCGCTTCGGAGGAAGAGGGGACGCAGCCCAGAAAATGCTGGAGACTTCCTAGCAAGAAGGTGCTTCCTTGGAGGTCCAGATGTTACTTGCCGCAGATGCTTCGCGAATTTTCTTGCACTGGTGATGCAAGCCAGTCGGAGGTAGTGGAGTGAAAGATAACAGGAGGGGCTGAGCGTGCGCCTGGCAACCCTTTCGAAAAGCAACTAGCCCAGGCTGAGAACTGGCGTCCTTGGCCGACTCATCAGATCTTTTAAAATTCTGGGGGTTTGTTTTTGCTCTAGTCGCTAGTCATCCATATGCTGATCGGTTTATGGTACAGTTAGCCTCACAGTATCTCACGCACAGATAGGATGAAGGTGTTCAAAATCAGTAAGAAGTATAAAACGTTTCTCTGAAAGACAAAAGTGAAACGTACTAGTCACTCTGTACTGGAATATTTTTATGCTGTTAAGCACAATTTCCTTTAGTAGGAGCAGCTTTTTCCTTTGTATTTGACAATGCAAAGATCAAACAGCATATTTTGTTTGCAGATTTTCCTCACTTCTTGGTATGCTTGCAGCACATCTTCTAACACGATCAGTCTGAAGTTTCATTCACAAGTTGGCCTGCCCTTCCGGGGAACTTGCTTGCCTCTGGCAGTGTGGATTTGTCCTAGCCATGTGGTGTGTACAAGTAGGAAGTTCTACAGTCAGTTAACTCTTTTAAGTTTTCCCTGCAATTCATGTCCAGTTCGAACACAAACACATATGCAAGTATAAAGAACTGATTGAACTTAAATAAAAACATTTTTAGGCCATCAGTTTTATTTAAAAGTTAGGCTTGTTTTATTGTTCATTTAAATAAAAGAATAGTGATTGTTGCTTTTTTCCCCTAGTTGCTGTGATGACATACAGAAATGCAAATCAGCAGTGAAATGTATGGGAGTGACATTCTTTCTTAAGATACCACACAAATGTTTACTTTGCACCAGCCCTTGTATTGCTGAAACAATTGGACTGATTTCTTTAGAACCATATTCCTTTACAGGCTCTATAAAGACACTCTGTTCACAGACTGGGTGGAGCAACTGTTAAAACCCTAGCAGGAGTAATTACATAGACTAGAGTATTAAATATACTGTTTTGTGATGATAAACTATGAAACTATCATCCCGGAGCTTTTAACCTACTAACTTATATAATAGGTTTGACACAAAATATACACTGTCATACAAAGGACATATATATGTATAGGGGCGCAAGATGTGAAAACTGTTACTAAGATTATTGTGAATAAAGTTGAGTCTAATCTTGAAAATTATTTTGATATATACAAAAGGATAAGGACTGAAACATTTTTATATTGGTGAGTTAAATTATTGTATATTTTCAAATTTAAGTTTAGAAATAAATGGCAATAAATTATTACCATGAAATGTTTGCATATATGATTGAAATATATGCCTGTATGTGAAATATCTTATAAAAATAAAATGTATAAGCTTCCTAGTATGATATGGTTTTATGAATTGTGTGGTATTGCCTGTTTAGTGATAGTAAATGAACCAAATTTGAAAGTTCTTAAGTTCATGAATGTTGAACTGTGGGGGGAAAAAAAAAAAAAAAAAGATGTTCCCATACCTAAAAAGAAAATGGTTGTTTGTGTGCTTGTTTGCTATTCACCTAATACAATTTCACACTAGGAGAGGTTTGGCTTTCAGTTTTGGTTTTTAGGGGATCAGTATTCTTGGCCTAGAGCCTTTTCATCCAGGGAGAGGCCCCCAAGATGAACCCTCATGGGGGACAGCAGCAAATCACGGCTGCTATTCATGGGCCTTCATGCCTCTTGACTGAGTCTGGTTAAGCTTTTCCCCATAAGTTTTCTTGCCATTCACTTTCATATGTACTGAAATGACGATTTAGTTTTAATGTCCACAGAGCTTATGTTTGAACTCGTGGAACCTTATATATTTGTTCTTCTACATTTCTCTGCCTGTGTATATGCTCAGTGGCACCTGACTTTTTGCGACTGCATGGACTGTAGCCTGCCAGGCTCCTCTGTCCATGGGATTCCCCAGGCAAGAATATTGGAGTGGGTTGCCATTTCCTTCTCCAGGGGAATTTCTCAACCCAGGGATCGAACCCAGGTCTCCTGCATTGGCAGGCAGATTCTTTACCACTGTTCTTGTACATTGTGATGTAAAAGTGAAAAAATACCAAGATATAGGAAAGAGAGTAGTCTGTGTGAGTGAACGGTGAAGGAAAAATACATTGAAAGAGAATTAGAAGTTCTGTGGGCTTTATATTGCCAAGTGGATGGCAAGCACCCACAGGACCGTGTACCTCCATCCGTGGAGCCTATACAGGCTCTGTATTTGCCTTGTGGCCAAGGAATACCCGTGACCACAAATATATCTAATCTGCAGCTGAGAGGCAGACACTATCTCAGACAAAGTTTGCGGAAAAGTCTGTGCAAAGTCACTTTCTTTTTTTCCCCTTAGGTCCTCCCTGTGAATGGTCTTTTTTCAATTCTAAAACTTTCACTAGGAGGCAGCAATGAGATTGTTGGGGTTGTTTTTTTTTTTTTTTTCCCAATACCTTGGCAATGCCAAAGTAACTGGCTTTCTTCTTTCTCTTTCTCGTCTATAAAAGGGAGGGAGGATATTTGGATCCAACCAAAGACAGGGGCTCAGAGTGAACTGAATCATTTTTCTCCCTTCATCGATTCCATCTCTGTGCTTTCACTGGATTATCACCCAGATGGCTCATCGTTACATTTTTCTAGAACCATGGAGGTGAAACCACAGCAAAGAAAGCAAACTGGCAGGGTACGGAGAGGTGCCTGGGTGGAAGTGACAGGGTGGGAGAGGTGATGCCTTCAAATGCAGAGGCCAAGTCATGACACCTGGAGCACTGGGAGCAGACAACTGGAGTTAAGTGGGGCTGGTGCACTGGGACGACCCAGAGGGATGGTATGGGGAGGGAGGAGGGAGGGGAGTTCGGGATGGGGAACACATATATACCTGTGGCGGATTCATTTTGATATATGGCAAAACCAATACAACATTGTAAAGTTAAAAAAAAAAAGAACTTCGGGCTTCTGGTCTTAAGTAAGTGCAAGGAAAGAATTCATAAGCTTTCAACCTGCATAGAAAAGTAATACAGCCTGTTTGTCCTGTTAAGGAGGAAATGAGCAAACTGACAAAAGCCAGTCTCAGGCTTTTGTTACAGTTCTCTAATCCTACTCCTTTAGTTCCCTAGTTGTTCTCCTATCATCCCCACCCCGACCTGCCCCCATAAGGGGGGAAAAAATACCCAAACACATGGTCCATATAAAACCCGAGGAATTAAGTCAGGTAGTCATGGTTAAGAGTGACTGGCTGCAAGCGTGACCTTTGACTGGTTACTGCTAAATTTTCATTCTTTTGAGATTTCTGTCCCTTTATTCTTACTGCTCTTGCCATACTGGGACTATACAAATCGATTATGAGAATGCCTTTCTTCATTCCTCCTTAGCAGTACTCAACTCAGGCTGGCATTTTCTAAAAAAAGTTTACCTAGATGACAGAGCAAGAAAAACAAAATTTAAAAACCCATTGTCCCCCACTTCCCCCAAATAAAACACCTAAGGGAAAAAAGCCAATACAAGTAATCCAAGACAGACAACTTCACAAAGTACAATTTCAGATCCTGAGAATACTGTGAAAGCAATTGACTTTTCTCTAGGAAAAGTGGGAGAGAGCTAACATTGAACAAAACCAGGAATGAATGAGGAGGGTTGAACAGTCAGCATATCATATAATGAAGAATCCTTCTAACCTATAGTTTTCAAATGAGGAGACTGGATTCTGGAGTGTTAGGCTTACTTGTAAATTTCACCACCATGCATGCTTTGGTTGATTTTGAGAAAGATGGGAATACTGTTTAAGTCTTCCAGCAGGGTGTAGGATAAGCCATGTTTCCAATTTTACAAAGTCCCTCTGTCTGGCTGTCCTTCTTTCCAGCTTTCAGACCTCCTTGACCTGTGTGTTAATCCCTCTTAGGTTCAGTTTCCTATCTGAGGATGGGTCTGCTTTGATGAGCAGTTTCATTTTAACTATCATTTACTGAGTTCTTAAGATAGCATCGTTTTGCATACACTATCTTATTTAATTTTTAGGAAAACTCTATGAGGTAAGAGTTATCTCAATTTGCAGTTGGGAAACAGAGCCTTAGAGCTGATGGATGAATAACTCACCCAAAGTCACACAAACACAAGTGGAAGAAGTGGGGTGTGAACTAAGCCAATGCTCTTCACCAGCACCACTCTGAGTTGAAGACTCAGCTGTTCCTGGCTCAGATTCTCAATCCCACCTACTTCCTCAAGCCTCCTTGTGACTCACTCAGTGCCATGCTTCCTCTGAGAGGGAGTGGCCAAAGGGAATCCCTCCAGTAAGGTGTTCCATGCCTACAGCAACATGCTGCCCCAAGGTCCAGTCCTGGCACCCAGTAGTCAGCTTCCCTGCTAGCTCCTGTGGTTGTCAGCACTGGCTTGGTTTCAGCTGCAACTCAATATCCCTCACTCCCCCAGCTTCCCACTGCCAAACAGAACCCAATCTCTACCCTTTCTCTGAAATGCCAAGGACTGCTAAAAGGGAAACCTTTAACAATGATATCTAATCTCAGTCTGTATATTTCTCCAACCCTACTTGTCCAAACCACCCTCTCTCCTTCCCTCTTTCCACCCCTCCTTCATCCCTCTCTTTCTTTTATGAAATCCAAGTACATGAAATTGGTTTAATCACAGTTCCCAGTGCTTGATACACTCTCATAATTGCTCCATCAGTGACTTTCTTTTCTTTTCTTTCTCCCTTTCTTTCCTCTTCCTTCCCTCTTTTCTTCCTTCCTTCCTTTCTTTCTTTCTCCCTCTCTCTTTCTTCTTTCATCATATAATAAATACTTATGAATCCAGCATCCAAAACAAAATCTGCTGGTATACCTATACATGGGCTTCCCTGGTAGCTCAGCTGGTAAAGAATCAGCCTGTAATGCAGGAGAACCCAGTTCGGTTTCTGGGTTGGGAAGATCCCCTGGAGAAGGGAATGGCTACCCACTCCAGTATTCTTGTGCTTCCCTAGTGGCTCAGCTGGTAAAGAATCCCCCTGCAATGTGAGAGGCCTGGGTTTGATCCCTGGGTTGGGATGATCCCTTGGAGAAGGGAATGATTATCCGCTCTAGTATTCTGGCCTGGAAAATTCCGTGGATTGTGTAGTCATGGGATTGAAAAGAGTCAGGATGGAACGACTTTTACTTTCATACCTATACAAAAACAAATCTTCTCCCCAGTAAACTCTACACTACATCTATGTGTATCCATTTTAAGTATGTTTTTCTTTATATTTTAGCTTTAAATGTTTTTATAAGTTAAAACTTTTCTATGTAATCTTTAGTGATGAACTTTTTTCTTTTAATTATGTTTGAATTCAATGTTAGTGCATGTAACTGAGTTGATTCCTATGCTGTCTAATATTTAATTGTGCATATAAACCACAGTGTATTTGCTTATGTGAAAAGTGAAAGTGAAGTCACTCAGTCCTGTCCAACTCTTTGCAACCCCATGGACTGTAGCCTACCAGGCTCCTCCATCCATGGAATTTTCCAGGCAAGAGTGCTAGAGTGAATTGCCATTTCCTTCTCCAGGGGATCTTCCCAACCCAGGAATCAAACCCGGGTCTCCCACATTGCAGGCAGACGCTTTACCGTCTGAGCCACCAGGGAAGCCTGAGTATTTGCTTGTACTCTCCTGTTAATGAGCATGTGGGTTGCTTCCAGTTTCTAACGATGTGCTCTGGCTGTTATGGGCTTCCCAGGTGGCTCAATGGTAAAGAATCTACTTGCCAAGCCGGAGACATGGGTTGGGAAGATTCCCAGTCCCTGGGTTGGGAAGATTCCCTGGAGGAGGAAATGGCAACCTACTCCAGTATTCTTGCCTGGAAAATGCCATGGACAGAGCAGCATGGTGGGCTACAGTCCATGGGGTTGCAAAGAGTCAGATCAAATGAGTGACTGAGCACACACACACTGACTGCTGTAGACATTCTTGTTCACGTCTACAACTGTATATGTGAGGTATTTTATAAGCAAAAAACTGTAAAAATGGGAAATTCACCTAGTACTGCACTTTTTTTTCCAAATGTCCCCTTGTGTTTCTGTTTGCTTTTGACTTTTCTGCAGGCATTTAGAGAGGTTTTTGTTTTTTTTTTTTTTTAATATTTTGTCCAAAGCTTGTAGTTATTACCTAAGGGACAGTTGGTCTTCTAGGAGCTATTTCTCCATTTCCAGAATCTATCTGAAATTGATTTATGTGTATGGTATAAGGCTTGATTTCTTTCCATATGGACATTCAATTTTCTAGAACCAGTCATTGTAAAGGCTGGCTTTTTATACTGCTCACTATTGCTCCCTTTGCCATAGGATGTGAGTTGTTTTCTGAACTCTCTATTTTGCCTCATATTTTTCAGTTTTTCAGTTTTTGCACTGCTGTTGCACTATCCTAATTCTGGCTGAGCAAGTACTTTCATTTCTTCTTATTCAAAGGCATCATGGCTATTCTTGACCTTTGCATGTTCATATACATTTTATTTATTTTTTATTGCAGTATAGTTGCTTTACAATGTTGTGTTAGTTTCTGCTGTACAATGAAGTGAATCAGCTATATGTGTACATATATTCCCTTTTGAACTGTGGTGCTGGAGAAGACTCTTGAGAGTCCCTTGGACTGCAAGGAGATCCAACCAGTCCATCCTAAAGGAGATCAGTCCTGGGTATTCATTGGAAGGACTGATGTTGAAGCTGAAACTCCAATACTTTGGCTACCTGATGCAAAGAGCTGACTCATTTGAAAAGACCCTGATGTTGGGAAAGATTGAGAGCAGGAGGAGAAGGGGACGACAGAGGATGAGACGGTTGGATGGCATCACCAGCTCAATGGATATGGATTTGGGTGGATTCCAAGAGTTGGTGATGGACAGGGAGGCCTGGCTCGGTTCATGGGGTCGGAAAGAGTCGGACACAACTGAGCAACTGAACTGAACTGACTGATCCCCACCCTTTAGAACCTCCATCCCACCCTCCTATATACACTTTAGAACAGATTGTCAGGTTCCAAATATTCTTTAAAAACCCAAGTATTTTTAATTTAAAAGCTTCAATTGAGGTATAATTATGTTAGTTTCAAGAAAAAAACATAATTATTTGGTATTTGTATATATTGCAAAATGATCACCATAATAATTCTAGGTAACATTTGTCACAATATATAGTTATACATTTTTTCTTGTGATGAGAACTTTTAAGATTTACTAAAACCCAGATATTTTTAAAAAGGCTTTTAGTTAAGATTGTTATGAAAAGGAGTACGTCAAGGCTGTATATTGTCACCCTGTTTATTTAACTTATATGCAGAGTACATCATGAGAAACGCTGGACTGGAAGAAAC
>NW_011494797.1:738029-746038 GCF_000754665.1 Bison bison bison | reverse complement strand
TCTAGTCAAGGCTGTGGTTTTTCCTGTGGTCATGTATGGATGTGAGAGTTGGACTGTGAAGAAGAATGAGCGCCGAAGAATTGATGCTTTTGAACTGTGGTGTTGGAGAAGACTCTTGAGAGTCCCTTGGACTGCAAGGAGATCCAACCAGTCCATTCTGAAGGAGATCAGCCCTGGGATTTCTTTGGAAGGAATGATGCTAAAGCTGAAACTCCAGTACTTTGGCCACCTCGTGCGAAGAGTTGACTCATTGGAAAGGACTCTGATGCTGGGAGGGATTGGGGGCAAGAGGAGAAGGGGATGACAGAGGATAAGATGGCTGGATGGCATCACTGACTTGATGGACGTGAGTCTGAGTGAACTCCGGGAGTTGGTGATGGACAGGGAGGCCTGGCGTGCTGCAATTCATGGGGTCGCAAAGAGTCGGACACGACTGAGCGACTGATCTGATCTGATCTGATGAATCTCTGGGTTGATTTAGGGAGCATTGACATGTTTACAAGTTTAGCACTTCTAATCCATGAGCTTAGCATTCTTCAGTTAATTTTCTTGTTTTTTAATTTCTCTGAGTAATATCTTACAGTTTTCTGGTAGAATTATTATTCATCTGTTATTACTAGGTTTTAAAATTTATCTTTTGATACTATATAAATACTGTGCTTTATGACATATGTATATGACATATATATTTTAAAAGATAATATCTTTTAAATAATTTTAATTAAAATTAGTTTAATAATTAAAAATAATTTTATTTTCTGTTTGTTGCTGGTTATAGAAATACAGTTGCTTTTTGCTGCTGACTTAGCAAGTGGCAACCTTGTGAAACCATTTTTAATTCAAGTAATTTTTATTTGTAGTTTCTTTTGGATTTTATACATACAAATTATGTCATCTGTGAATATTGAGAGTTTTCTTTCTTCCTTTCCAGTTCTTATACATTCTACTTTTTCTTACCTTTCTGCACTGTGTAGACTCTTCCGTTCATTGTTGAACAAGAATGATAGTAGATGCTCTTATCTTTTTCCTCACAAATGTATGGCATCATGGGACGAAGGGTCTCCACGTTCTTTCCAGGGCTTGAGGCTTTTAGCGATCTAGTTCTGTGCTGGTCTCACTGTCGCCCAATCGCACACATCTACACATTTTTCCTGGAATTCTGCTTGGTTATGCTTTTCTTAGTTACTTGACCAACCAAACCATCCAGTCTTTCTCCAGAACAAGAATGCCACATGTTTGACTCCATGAACCCTGCATTCTAGAGGTGTAACTCTATTGGTATAAATTTCTCTGTCCTCTATTCCTCCATCAGACTAGCAGAGGTTTTGCCAAACACCGTTGCTCACCACCTGGCCGGTTACTGTGCCGGCCTTTTTGCCCCAACTTGTGTTTATGCTATTGCACTATCTTGCATTCCTTGCATTAGGAACCACAGCTTTTCTATCTGCACCATTAGGGGCTGAGGGGCCAGTTTCCTGTGGCTTCTTGCACCACCTTAGGGGAGAGTGCCTGCTTGGTCCAGTGTGTCTAGGACATGCCAAGCCCCCCGTCACTCCACAGTCCATGCCTAAATGAGGACATTTGCTGTACTCAGCACATAACAATTCCTTTCTCTAGAGGCAGGGTGAAATAACCCATGAGCAAGCAAATGCCATAATGCCTTCTAATTTTTGTGACTTGCATGTGGTAAGAGGGCACAAGGCAGGAATCAGAAGCATTAAAGGATGGTGGTTTGGCTGATAGCAATCGGCATCTAATCGTTTCAGCTGCCTGAAAAGGTGACTCATGACCTCAGTGGACTTATCGCCCTCCTGGTATTTGTAGAGCCGAATTGTATTTTAATGCTTTGTTTGTGCACTAAAGTGTTTCCATACACTAACTTCCTAGTTGACGTGTCCTTTTGTTCATTATCAGCCTCCAATTTCACATTCCAGGCCGTTGTCAGGAGTGGCCAGACGCTTCGGTCACGGGCATGCCTGCAGCGCTGCTTTTCAATGCACTTTGAAAACAGTATTTGACGTTTATGCATGTACATTGTCTGCTAGCAAATACATCCATTGCTGTCAGACAAAGCCTTGTGTTTGACAAAAATTTGTCTTTGTTTATTTACTTGAGGCAAAAGGGGGCTTTCATGGTGTCACAGGGCTTGCTTTTTAATACAACTCTCCTCTATTATTGGGGCATGTGGGAGTGAGTTAAGAGGCTGGCAACAACCTGACAAGAAAATATTATCCGATTGATTCATTAATAGTAATCTGAAGTTGCTTTGTCTGTAAACATAGCTCCAAGAGGCTGGTTGACTACCTTCGTCTTTATGCTTCTCTATACCCTGAATCAACTGTTATTCTAGTGTAAGTACTTCTTGTTTGCAGCTATTAACTCATTATGTCTTTCATTAACTGACTTTAAACATCCTAAGGGCAGAGACCATATCTTATTTGATCTTGATACCTGAGTACCTGGAGAGGTTCTTGGCATTGAATAGGTGCTCAGTAAATTGTTGAATAAGTGAATCAGCCACATGGTCTGTGCGTGGATTTCCAAGGAAAGGTAGGGTTTAACTGCATGATTCAGGTACAAGATTATCAAGCTAATCGTAATTAATTATTTAATTAATTAATCTTAAGTCTAGAGTAGTACTGGAAGTGAGATACTAAGTCGTGTTTTTGATATCCCTAGTGAAATGCCCATGTGCTTACGCTCTATCATCAGGATATTTCAAGTATAATTGAATCTGTCCCACCCCCAAATAATTTGGTCATTATATAAGTCCTTAATCTTAAAATGCTCTTGAGGATGTGTTTGTAACAAAGATAACAGCTTTTAAACTTCAACTCCAAAAGTTGTTTCACCTCTGTTTTGAAAGTTCCTTGTTATAAAATTAAAATTTATAGTTGAATTAAATCAACATATACACATATTTTTTACAAAATGAGTGGACCATTTAAAGAACTGGTGATTGTATTTTGATGTGACGCACTGGATTTGCTAACAGAAATTTTTTGATGTTTTTGGGGAAGATTTATTTTGTTTTACTTTATTTTTGGCTGCACTGGGCCTTTGTGGCACATGGACTTAGTCACCCCACACCATATGGGATCTTAGTTCCCCAACCAGAGATTGAACCCGCATCCCCTGCACTAGAAGGTGGATTCTTAACCACTGGACCACCAGGGAGGTCCCTAAACAAAAAGAGTTTTTTAATGCATTTAGATCTGGAGCAGTGAATCCTCAAGGAGCTCTCAAGTATGTCAGACTCTCAGGTGTGCCAAGAGTAATCACTTTTCAAAACCACCTTTGAGTCACAAAGCAGGAGCTGGGAAGATGGCAGGTGAAGGGTGACTTAAAGATTTTGTTCTGAACTCTGCTATTGACTGATTTGAGCTGTATCCTCCCCAAATCCATAGATTGAAGCCTCAGCTTCCAGAATGGCTGTATTTGGAGATGGGACCTCTAAGGAAGTTATTAAAATTAAATAAGGTCATAAAGGTGGGGTTCTGGTCCCATAGGATTAGCGTTCTTGTAAGAAGAGACATCAGAGAGCTTGCCCATGCCCTCTGAGTGCACTTGGAAGAAAGGCCTTGTGAAGCCAAAGTGACTGTCTGTAAATCGGGAAGAGAGAACCCTGATGGAACATTGATCTTAGATTTCTCAGCCTTCAGAACTGTGGGAAAAAATTTTTCTCTTGTTTAAGCCGTCCAGTCTGAGGTATTTTATTATGGCAAATTGAACCAACCCAGGTTCTATATATACACTTCTGTAATGTTTAATATTTTACAGCAAAAATTTATTTTTGTATTAGTTTTATCACACACACACAAATGAAACTCTCACCCACTGACAATTTTGCTTCACCTCACCCCAGAAATTAAGATTTTCATTATGGGGTAGATAAAGTCTTTTGTTATCCTTAGATTGTGCTGGTTCTGTTTATAAATACAGAATGGTTCAGTGATGTTATCTGTGAGAACTGGTAATGTTTTCGATCTTTTTTCTTAGATAAGTAGAGCTCTGGGATTTTGAGCTTGGACTCAGGGCTTCTATCTTGGAGTACTTGGCAGAGTCTTTGAGACAGGATTATGTTTCAGTGAGTCTCCCATGCTTCAGATAATGAACAGAGAGATAAAATTTGTTTGTGTGGGGCTGGCTGAAAAAAGCTACTATGAGCATTCATATTTCACTACTCTCAAGAATTCTTTCAATTAAGTCTACCTGGAGTTGGGATGATAGGCTGAGGATTAAGTATGTGAATATTTACTTTTGTATTACCATAGAAACTTAATTTTGTTTCCAACAACCTGTGCTCAATGGATACAGACTTTATGGTAGATTAAAGATTGAGGCAAATTCTTTGTTACTCCTTCATTAAGAAGTGAAGTCTGATAACTTACCCTGTGAACCTAGGCTTACCTTAGCAACTGGCCTGGTCAACAGAACACAGCAAAATTTTCATCCTGGGACTTCTGAGTCTTGGTTGTAAAAAGTCTTGCAGCTTCCACTCGAGCTTGATCTCTGGAAGCCCTGGGTTGTCTCAATTCCAATTGCTTTGAAACGGCTTGTGTGGAGATATTTTGTGATTGTCAGCACCTGTAGATTCAAACTTTCTGGTTATCCCTGCCAATGTGCCCAATACTGTAATGAGTAACGCTGTCTAGGATCCTGCAGAGCAGCTCATCCACCAGCAGAATACCACCAGATAACCATTTTATACCATGTGGGACAGAAGAATCACCCAGTTGAGCCCTTCCTGCGTATGTGACCTACAATATCAAGAGATATAAGGAAATGCTTGCACTAAGGCTCTACGTTTTAAGATAGCTTGTATGCATTAATGAATAACTAGAATAGCCTTCATCTGATCATCAATGTCTAGAGGTACATAACTAAACAAACCAATTTAATACTTTACAAGTTGATCCTGTTGAAGATTTCTTAGTTCCCTTTAACCCAGATAAACCAGATTTAATACATCAGTAATAATTAAAGGAGGAAGGCTGCAGGAGAAGACTTTTTCTTGCTGCGAAGGGAATGGCTTAATGCTGGAGAAATACTGTAGTTGGCAGCCCATGCCTCTACCTTATTGAAATTAAAGACAGTTTGGGGGGGAGGAGGAGGGAGAAGCTAGCAACCCCTATGGATAGCTGGGTCTTCTCTGTTGTAATTTCTTCTGGTTCCCAGTTCAGTAAGTTCAATTCACTCAGTCATGTCCAGCTCTTTGCAACCCCATGGACTGCAGCACACCAGGCTTCCCTGTCCATCACCAGCTCCTGGGGCTTGCTCAAACTCATGTCCATCAAGTTGGTGATGCCATCCAACCATCTCATCCTCTACCGTCCCCTTCTCCTCCTGCCTTCAATCTTTTCCAGCATCAGGGTCTTTTCTAATAAATCAGTTCTTCACATCAGGTGACCAAAGTATTGAATCTTCAGCTTCAGCATCAATCCTTACAATGAATATTCAGGGATGATTTCCTTTAAGACTGACTGGTTTGATTTACTTGCTGTCCAAGGGACTCTCAAGTCTTCTCCAACACCACAGTTCAAAAGCATACAGTTCAAATTCTTCGGTGCTCAGCTTTTTTTATAGTCCAAACTCTCACATCCATACATGACTACTGGAAAAAAACATAGCTTTGACTATATGGACCTTTGTTGGTAATGTCTCTGCTTTTTAATATGCTGTCTAGGTTTGTCATAGCTTTTCTTCCAAGGAGCAAGCATCATTTAATTTTATGGCTGCAGTCACCATCTGCAGTGATTTTGGAGCCCAAGAAAATAAAGTCTGTCACTGTTTCCATTGTTTCCCCATCTATTTGCCATGAAGTGATGGGACCAGATGCCACGATCTTAGTTTTTTGAATGTTGAGTTTTAAGCCAGCTTTTTCACTCTCTTCTTTTACTTTCTTTAAAAAGTTCTTTAGTTCCTCTTTACTTTCTGCGATAAGGGTGATGTCATCTGCATATCTGAGGTTATTGATACTTCTCCCGGAAATTTTGATTCCAGCTTGTGCTTCATCCAGCCCAGCATTTCACATGATGCACTCTGCTTATAAGCTAAATAAGCAAGGTGGCAATATACAGCCTTGACCTACTCCTTTCCCAATTTTGAATTAGTCCATTGTTCCATGTCTGCTTCTAACTGTTGCTTCTTGACCTGTATACAGATTTCTCAGGAAGCAGGTAAGATGGTCTGGTATTCCCATCTCTTTAAGAATTTTCCACATTTTGTTGTGATCCACATAGTCAAAGGCTTTAGTGTAGTCAATAAAGCAGAAGTAGATGTTTTTCTGAAATTCTGTACCTTTTTCTATGATCCAACAGATGTTCCCAGTATGAATCTTAATTTTTAATCCTGAAAAAAAATTAATCACTACCTAGATCAAATTAAGTTTCCTCTTCCAGTCAGGCGTAAAGGAGAGAGACCAACTTTCTATGACCCATATGTCACTTTTCATTTGTATATGTATAGTTTACAGGAAATCTAGAGTATTACAATACCTTAATCAAAAAGAGGAACACACAGATTTTGAATATTTTATATTCCTTGGTAATATTTTTCTAGTATCAGGAAGATTCTAGAGTCTCTAAACATAACTCCAGTTTTAGGTTATATTCAGAATTACATTTCTTTTTCTTTTCAAGCTCTTAATTTCTAGTTTTATTTATTTTGAAATATATGTGAATAAATTCTCTTCATTGGACTGAGAAAATAATATTATTTAATGAGAGCCACTTACACATCTAACAATGATTTTTTTTTTAAGTAGAAGCAGAAAATGTTGCTATAACACAAAAATTTTACTAAAAAATCAGCATGTAACAATATACTTCAATGATATTTCTTTGGTGAAGTTCTACTTCTACTCTTGTTGCTTTAGCCATGACCTTTTGTTTTCATCTCTTTTCGGAGATATGTTGCTTAAGGAAAATATTAGTAATGTCTACAGAGATGGATTAATAAATTCCATTGCTGATTGAACTCCTACTCAATCTGATGAATCAGTGGTTTTTGTGGTTTCTGACATCAGCAGAGCCCATCAATTAAAATGTATACTGCAATTAATGAATTTTTAATTATAAACACTCTGAATAGGACACTATCATAGAGGATAAACAATATGTATTTAAAAGGCAGGTAGGAGCAACACAATATAAGGAACACTGAGCAGGGAATCCAACATTCATTCGTGTTTGGGTTCCGTGTTGACTTTGTACAGCTTGCTAGCTTAACTTTGGGAGCCTCTATCTTTTTATCTGTAAAATGAGAGTAATAACCTGTGTTAGCTAACTCATAAGGTTGTTGTGAAGGTTAGAATGAAATGAGGCAATGCAAATAAAGAGTAAATTGTTATTTTCAGATAAAATATCACTACAAAAAGAAAGCATATATTTATTAGGAATCAATCCCATTATTCCCTAGCTGCCTCACCTCCACTCAGCTCTAGGCAACCACTAATTTCTTTTCTGTCTGTATCAGTTTAGTTCAGTTCAGTTGCTCAGTCGTGCCCGACTCTTTGCGACCCCATGGACCGCAGCACATCAGGCCTCCCTGTCCATCACCAACTCCTGGAGTTTACCCAAACTCATGTCCATTGAGTCAGTGATGCCATCCAGCCATCTCATCCTCTGTCGACCCCTTCTCCTCCCGCCTTCAATCTTTCCAGCATCAGGGTCTTTTCAAATGAGTCAGCTCTTTACATCAGGTAGCCAAAGTATTGGAGTTTCAGCTTCAGCATTAGTCCTTCCTATGAATATTCAGGACTGATTTCCTTTAGCATGGACTGTTTTGATCTCCCTGCAGTCGAAGGGACTCTCAAAAGTCTTCTCCAACACCATAGTTCAAAAGCAACAATTCTTTGGTGCTCAGATTTCTTTATAGTCCAACTCTCACATCCATACATGACTACTGGAAAAACCACAGCCTTGACTAGATGGACCTTTGTTGGCAAAGTAATGTCTCTGCTTTTTAATATATTGTCTAGGTTGGTCATAACTTTTCTTCCAAGGAGT
>NW_011494797.1:722986-737929 GCF_000754665.1 Bison bison bison | reverse complement strand
GTTGGTCATAACTTTTCTTCCAAGGAGTAAGTGTCTTTTAATTTCATGGCTGCAGTCACCATCTGCAGTGATTTTGGAGCCCCCCAAAATAAAGTCAACCACTGTTTCCACTGTTTCCCCATCTACTTCCCATGAAATGATGGGACCAGATGCCATGGTCTTAGTTTTCTGAATGTTGAGCTTTAAGCCAACTTTTTCACTCTCCTCTTTCACTTTCGTCAAGAGGCTCTTTAGGTCTTCTTCACTTTCTGCCACAAGGGTGGTGTCATCTGCATTTCTGAGGTTATTGTTATTTCTCCTGGCAATCTTGATTCCAGCTTGTGCTTCATTCAGCCCAGTATTTCTCATGATGTACTCTGCATATAAGTTAAATAAGCAGGGTGACAATATACAGCCTTTACACACTTCTTTTCCTACTTGGAACCAGTCTGTTGTTCCATGTCCAGTTCTAACTGTTGCTTCCTGACCTGCATACAGATTTCTCAAGAGGCAAGTCAGGTGGTCTGGTATTCCCATCTCTTTCAGAATTTTCCAGAGTTTATTGTGATCCATGCAGTCAAAGGCTTTGGCATAGTCAATAAAGCAGACATAGATGTTTTTCTGGAACTCTCTTGCTTTTTAGATGATTCAGCAGATGTTGGCCATTTGATCTCTGGTTCCTCTGCCTTTTCTAAAACCAGTTTTAATATCTGAAAGTTCATGGTTCATGTATTCCTGAAGCCTGTCTTGGAGAATCTTGAGCATTACTTTACTAGTGTGTGAGATGAGTGCAATTGTGCGGTAGTTTGAGCATTCTTTGGCATTGCCTTTCTTTGGGATTGGAATGAAAACTGAGCTTTTCCAGTCCTGTGGCCACTGCTGAGTTTTCCAAATTTGCTGGCATATTGAGTACAGCACTTTCACAGCATCATCTTTTAGGATTTCAAATAGCTCAACTGGAATTTCATCACCTCCACTGGCTTTGTTCTTAGTGATGCTTCCTAAGGCCCACTTGACTTCATAATCCAGGATATCTGGCTCTAGGTGAGTGATCATACCATCGTGATTATCTGGGTCATGAAGATCTTTTTTATACATTTCTTCTGTGTATTCTTGCCACCTCTTCTTAATATCTTCTGCTTCTGTTAGGTCCATACTATTTCTGTCCTTTATTGAGCCCATCTTTGCATAAAACGTTCCCTTGGTATCTCTAATTATCTTGAAGAGTCTTTCCCATTCTATTGCTTTCCTCTATTACTTTGCACTGATCACTGAGGAAGGCTTTCTTATCTCTCCTTGCTATACTTTGGAACTCTGCATTCAAATGGGTATATCCTTTTCTCCTTTGCTTTTCACTTCTCTTCTTTTCACAGCTATTTGTAAGGCCCCCTCAGACAGCCATTTTGCTTTTTTGCATTTCTTTTTCTTGGAAATGATCTTGATCCCTGTCTCCTGTACAATGTCACAAACCTCATTCCGTAGTTCATGAGGCACTCTATCTATCAGATCTAGTCCCTTAGATCTATTTCTCACTTCCACTATATAATCATAAGGGATTTGATTTAGGTCATACCTGAATGGTCTAGTGGTTTTCCCTACTTCAAGTCTGAATTTGGCAATAAGGAGTTCATGCTTTGCCTATTTTGGACATTGCATATAAATATGATAATTTAATAAGTGGCATTTTTGAGAGGCTTCTTTCACTCACCAGAATGTTTTCAAGGTTTATCTGTGTTGTAGCATGTAAGAATGGTTTATTTAGTTTTACCGTTGAATATATTCTATGGCAACATACTCCAGTATTTTCATCTGGAGAATTCCATTGACAGAGGAGCCTGGAGGGCTACAGTCCAAAGGTTGCAAAGAGTCGGACACAACTAAAGTGACTGAACGTGCGTAAATATACTGTATTTTATTTATCATTTAGTCACTTGACAGACATTTTGGTTGTTTCTACAGTTTGGCTATTATGAATAATGCTGCCATGAACATTTATGTAGAAGTTTTTGTGTGAATATCTATTTTAATTTTTCTTGTATGTACGCCTAGCAATAAACTTGCTGGTCACATGGTAACTCTGTGTTTAACCTTTTGATGAACTCCTCATCTGGAGAATGATAATAATAATAACTATCTTAACTAACTGTCCATTTTCCAAAGCAGTTATATCATTGTAAATTCCTATTAGCAGTGTATGAGGGTTCCAAGTTTTCCACATTCTGGTCAACACTTATTATCTGTCTTTTTGATTGCAGTTATCCTAGGTGGTGTAAAATGGTTTGTCATTATAGTTTTGATTTGATTTGCATACTTTGTATAATTTCAAACCTTTAAGATTTGTTTTGGATTGTTTCATGGCCTATCATATGCTATCCTGGAGAATATTCCACTTGTACTTGAAAAGAATGTATACTCTACTGTTATCGGGTAGGGTGTTCTATAGACGTCTGCTTTGTCTAGTTTGTTTGATCTTTAGTTGTTCTATCTAGTATTGAAATTAGGGAATTAAAGTCTCCAAATGTTGTTGAATTGTTTCTCTTTTCCTTCAATTCTGTCAGTTTTTACTTTATGTATCTTGGGATTTGTTGTTAGGTACGTACATGTTTATCATTGTTATATCTTCTGATTTATTGACACTTTTATCATTATATAGTATCACAATTTATATTTCTATCAACATTGTACGGTATACTTTGTCTGATATGAATATAGTCTCTCCAGTTTTCTTATAGTTGCTATTTGCCAAATGGATCTTTTTTAATCCTTTTAACTCTTTATTTATTTGAATCTTTGGTTCTGATATGTGTGACCTAAATACATTATATATTTGGATTTTTTAAAAAAATCTAGTCTGCCATTTGATTAGATGATTTAACCAATTAGAACTTAATGTTATTATTGATATACTTGAATTTATGTCTATCAGCTTACTTTTTCTATATGTCTCATGTTTTTTTTGTTTGTTTCTCTCTTTTTTCTTAACTGCTTTCTTTTCCACTGTGTGACTATTTTCTAGTGTAGCATTTTAATTCCTTAAATTAGTTGCACATTGGGATGGGGCTAAGTGAGGATATTGTATAAATCTATGTCCACTACTGTGTGAATTATTCAGGCACTTATCAACACAAAGGAAGATATTATCAGATAAATAATACATAAGAGAGAGCACTGTTCCCATGGCATGAAAGAATGCAGAGAGGAAATACAGACCTTATTATATGAGACAGGAAATTCTGCTTAAAGGTTAAAAATATTATGGTTAAATGCATTGAGAATTAACTTAAGAAGGAATATTTGTCTGTGAAAAACTGACATATAATTTATAGAAAGCTACAAAAACTCAAATTATTAGTAGATGTAATTATTTTCTTAATGCTGGTGTAATTTATCAGTGTCCATGGAATTACATGGAATCTCCAAGGATAATATTTCAAAATTAGAGCTAAATTCTAGATCTGCCTCTGCCATTATTTTCCCACTCAATTTTTTAAAACACTTTGTATCTATAAGGAACTATATGACTTTTCTTAAACAAACTATTTAACTTCTTATTCATAAAATAAAAGGATTATATCTGGTAATCTCTCAGGATGTTTTTCCTGCCGTAAAATCTGATTTTAAAAGGCACATTTAAAGTGATCATTCCCTCATTAATTCAGCCAATATTTCTTGATTATCTCTAAAGTAGCATACATTTAAACAAATAACAACAAGGGTGATGTCTTTCATGAAAGAGAAAGCATACAATGTTGTAGGAATATAAGTCAGAATTTTCCAACCAACCCTGGTGGAATAGGGGATCCTTCAAAGAAGGTTTCACTGAGGAAGTGAACTTGATCCTACAACTTGAAGGATGAGTAAGTGTTAACTGAAAAGAGATGGTTGAAAAGAGGGAAGAAAGTTCTAGAAAGTGCTGAAAACATATCTGAAGCTCAGGGACAAAACATAGCTTAAAAGGGGTTTGAGAAACTTGTATAAATCCAACATGGCCAGTATTCAAGGCCTAAAGTAGACAGAAATGAGCCTGGATGGGAAGAAGGGAGATTTCACAGACAGCCTTATGTCAGCTGCTTAAAGAGGTGGCTACTTCATCCATGGACAATAGCAGGATATCTAAGCTGAACTGAATTTGTCTTTAAAAAGATGACTCTGGCCGTGGAGCAGAGGGGAAACTGGAGGTCTATGAAGTATCTAGATGATCTGCACTGGGTGTGTGTGAGGATGGAATGAAGTGAATGATTTGAAAGATATATAGAAAATTAAGTGGAAAATATTTGCTGATAGATTGAATGCAGAAGCTAATTAAATAACTAATAAATCTTTACTTGTCTAAAACGATTTAATATACCTTATGAAGATGCTTACAACTTAGACAGGCAATATATATTTACATGGTTTCTAAACTGAGAACTAGGGAAAATAAGAATTAAAAATATAGCAGCCAGGAAAATTGGTCCTTGAAATAAAAGCCCTAAACTTCTATTTTTTTTTTTAGAAAAAGAAATGAATACCAAATGTGGGAAATTTGGGCATATTTATGGTTATCTCAAGAACTGAGAAGCAAGAAAATGTATTTGCCTGCATGAGTGTGTGCTCGGTTGCTAAGACATGTCTGACTGTTTGCGACCCCATGGACTGTAGCCCACCAGGCTCCTCTGTCCATGGGATTTCCCAGGCAAGAATAGTGGAGTGTGTTGCCTGAGGAGATGGTCTTTAATAATGGAATAGTGGTTTTCATCTCAGTGTGTGTACTTAGGTGTGAAAGATCTGCTTCTCTTTATTTTCCATGAATGAATTTGATCTTGGCTTTGAGGACAGAGTGACAGAACGTGAACATCAGTTGTTCTGGGGGGCTCATCAAATTCCTGCAGTGCCATTCAACCCTTTGGATCCTTCTGTGACTTCCATGCAGTGTTTGGGATTCAGGGATCTGAGTCAAGTATTGGACTTGGATATCAGTTAGGTCTCATCAGGTAAACAGAAGCCACATTAGGTTGTTCAAATAAAAGGAACTTGATATGGAATTTGTTTCATAGGTGATGAAAGACTGAAAGAGCAAAAAGAAATCAGAGTAACCAGAGATAATACAGGAAGCCACCACCACCTCTAGCAATAGAAAAATAAAAGGAGAATGGGTGTACCAGGATCTAGAAGCCTGGAAGGGGTCTGGCAGAATCTGTTCTTAGATTTCTAAGTAGGAGGTAACATGTACCTTGGAATGTGAACCTTGGAATGATGGTGGAACCTTGGAATGATGAGGCTGATGCTGGTTACATAAAAAGAATGTGGAAGTGGAGGCCAACTTCTGTTGTTGGGGTCATGCAGACAAGACCCCAAAAAAGGAAGGTGGATTTTTTACCCCCTCCTTCCGTCTTTTAATCTGCCCCTAGAGCCCTCCTGTAGCAGAGCACAGCAAGGCTGCCAGATGACAAAGGAGTCTGGGAAACGAAATTTTAGAGTCCTAGTTCTTGCATCATAGGTCAAAATATAGAAGGGTGATTTGGAACTGAGATCATCAGGTAAATAACAGGCTTATAGGGGACCATGTTCCTGGCAACCTTGCTGTCCCAGGACTCATGAGTTCTTCTCCTTTCTGCTGCTCATCCTCTCCCCAAACCTGAGGGGACTCCTTTTTGCCACTGGCTTTTCAAAATCTCTCAAATCCTGCTACAGCTCTGTCCTTTCTTGCAATCATCTGCAGTAAATGTTCCTGGTCCATGAGAACTGGAGCCTGAATCATTAACAACCGAAAGACCAATTCTCCTTTCCTTGAGGACAGATCTCCTGGGGTGTGATGGTAAATGTTTGCGTTCTGTCCTTCTTACATAGAGAAGAAAATAAAAACAAAGATGTCACCTTCTGTAATAAAGCCGAGAAGCCGATGATGTCCACAGTTCTGACAGTGGTGACCACATTCACACTCGCCCTCAATGACATCCAAATCTTATTCCCAGGAACCTGTGGATATGTTACCTTTATGTTGGAAAAAAGGCTTTGTAGATGTGATTAAGTTAAGACCTTTGAGATACAAGGGTTGTTCTGGATTATCTGGGTGGGCCCAGTGTCTCCCCTGGAGTCTACCAGGTCTTCCCTGGTGGCTCAGACAGTAAAGAATCCACCTGCAGTGCGTTGAGACCCAAGTTTGATCCTTAGGTCAGGAAGATCCCCTGGAGAAGGGAATGGCTACCCCCTCCAGTATTCTTGCATGGAGAATCCCATAGACAGAGGAGCCTGGTAGGCTACAGTTCATGGGGTCTCAAAGAGTCAGACATGACTCAGCGACTAACACTCAGTTCAAGTGTAATCACACAGTCCTACGGAGGAATTAGGGGGATCAGAGTCAGAGAAGGAGATGTGGCCATGGAGGCAGAAGTTGGGGGGCTGTAGGGACAGGAGTCGAGAAGTGCAGGTGGCTTCTAGAAATTGGAAAAAGCAAGAGCCTTCCTATAGCCTCCAGAAGGAAAGCAGCCCTTCCGACACCTTGATTGAGCCCAAGCCCCATAAGACTAATTTCAGACTTCTGACCTCCTCATCTGTGTTGTTTTAGCCCAAGTTTGTGGTCATTTGTTACAGCAGAAATAGGAAACTAGTTCACTGACCATCTACTGTGTGGCTGCAGCTGAGTCTTAGTCCCGGGGCTGAAACCCGTACAAGCACCAGTTACATTAAATTCACTCAACACCTCAATAAGGTTGAGTCATTCTCATTTCACAGGTGAGAAAACAGACTCAGAGAGATGAAATGAATAAGCCCCACAAACTCCAGAGCCATATGGTCAGTATGGAGGGAGCCGGCACTGGGAGGCTGTGAGTCTGTATTAAAAGTCTGTACCTCTAACCCCGATGAGAACTGCCTCCTCGTGAAGCCTGTTAACAGGGACTATTGCATAAAAGGTGAGCAGTTTTGTGTATATGTCTACACGTTTGCATATTAGCAAGCAGAGCAGCAAAGTGTTAAACGTGTTGGTTGAAATGGCACCTGGAAGTTTTGTTTATGATATATATATATTTAATTTAATTGATGAATTTGTTTATGTTGGACTGGGTCTTCATCGCTGCACATGGGCTTTTCTCTAGCTGCAGCGAGCGGGGCTGCTCTTCATTGTCATGCATGGGCTTCATATTGGAATGGCTTCTCTTGCTCCAGGGCACAAGCTCTAGAGTATGGGCTTCAGCCCTTGCGGTACTCCAGCTGAGTTGCTCTGACGCATGTGGAATCTCCCCAGACCAGGAATCAAACCCATGTCCTCTGCATTGGCAGGTGGATTCTTATCTACTGCACCACCAGGGAAGTCCTATATGCATTTTCCACTAAAAATTGTTTTTAATTGCTGATTTAGCTCAAATCAGAATCCCAATGAGTCCTGCACATTACATACGATTGCTGTCTCTTTAGTGTCTTTTAATCGAAACAATTTTCTTCCCTCTTGTTTTCATGTTGCTTGTTTATTTTTTCATGCTGCTGATTTCTTGGTTGGTTTGTTTGGACAGGAAGTGGACTGACAATCTGCTGAAATAACCACGTTCTTGTCTTATTTTTAATTTTATATCTTTAAATGTCTGATAAATAAAATTATTTTGCCTATTCACATGCCAAATATTATGCACTTTGCTATCATATTGTTGTTGTTTAGTCCTTAAGCCGTATTTGACTCTTTGTGACCCCATGGACTGTAGCCCTCCAGACTCCTCTGTCCATGGGATTTCCCAGGGAAGAATACTGGAATGGGTTGCCATTTCCTTTTGGAGGGGATCTTCCCGACCCAGGGATCCAACCCATGTCTCCTTCATTGGCAGGCAGATTCTTTACTGCTGAGCCACCAGGGAAGCCACTTGCCATCATATAGCCACTTTAATTAGACTTCAGTTAGTATTATTTTTGAGACCCAATTATAGCAGCTTGAAAGGTATTTTTATATTCTGCAAAATAATTTTGGTAAAGTGATTTGGGTACATTGCCACACGTTGAGTTTATAACCTCCCCTTTTTCTTCAATTTCCATGAGGATATTCAGACTTTTAAAAAATCCACAGTTGATAATGTTTAACCATGCTACCCTTTAGCAATCCAAATTTTACCAAATCATTTTGGTATATCAGTTGTCACTGTGTTATATTTTGATGACATTGAAGTCCCTCTTTAGACTGCTCAGAAAAATATGTAAGCAAATAAGAATGCAAGGTAAATGGTCTCTGAAACACATTCATATATAGAAATATCAAATGGATCTCCTGCTAAAGTGATAGCATATTTAGATTTGATATGTCAGGAGTCACTTATGTACTGAACATAGAATATGACTGATCTGCAGTGACCAAAACCCTTATCTATTGCCTCCTTTATCGCCATCATAAACATATAAATGCTTTATTCCAATGTGTACTACATGTATTTACCCCACTTTTACAGCCAGGTTCTATTTCTGATGCAGTTAGCATTTATGTTTTTATTCCATATGAGAAGTTTTTGGACCATGAACTCTTCCTTCTGTTATATTATCCAGCAACTTTGGAAGCCAATGCAACAGCTGAGATGTTTTATTTCACTTGATTGGCTTCCATAGGTACAACATTATTGATCAAATAACTATAATGTATAATGTATGTATATGTATATATGCCACTGGGAATACACAGGTAAAACAAAACATACCCGAATCTCCTTATTTATAGGGAGTTGAGAAAGAGAGAGCATAGGAAGGCCAGCAAGTGCAATTCAGACTCATCTTTCCCTTTGGCAACCTTCTCCCTATCTACTTTTCATATGTTTCCAGTATGTTTGGACACAGGGATTTAATCTGCATACCAGGAAGCCCAGTGCTATCGGAAGCTGATGAGATGGTGTTTGTTACAATTTCATTCAGTTATGGGGTGGAAAGGAGTTTAAAGGATGAAGGAGAATAAGGGAAGGTTAAAAAGAAGAGGAGAGTCAAGAGAGACTGTGGGTAAACAATGAGAAAACCAGTGGAGACTAGAAACATGAGGAAAATAAAGTACCGTTAGTGTGGAATTGAATTTTAGAGAGAGTAACTCAAAACTCACCAACAAAAGTGTGCATAAATTGCAAACATTGGGTTTGATTAAAAGATAATCCTTCCTAAGTCATAACAGACTTATCTTTATTTTATTCACCTAAAGTCTCATTGTGTTTATAGCTCAGCTTTTCATTACTCTTAAAAAGAAGAAAGTCAATTAGTATTTCATTGATTGCAAGGTTACCTTCTTTTGTAGATATTATTTTATAAATATAACCTTGGCTATCTATTATTGTAATTCACATAACAAAGCAAAATATTTAAGGCGACATTTTGCTATTTCACATTATAGTCATTAATTTTTACCCTTTGTTAGACAAATATACATATGCACCTAGATCCTAATGCCTGGACAAATCATTTTCACCCTTGCTGACCTTAAAGATATTTTTAGATATTTAGGTTAATATTTTTAGATATTTAGGTTACTGTTTATAAATAATCTCTTCTTTCAGTATAATCCATGATTTCTCTTTATGTAAAATTAAATACTAATTTGTAAAAGCTATAAGTTAAGATTGAACATTTTTAACTTAGCCAAAGCTATAAAGTTCAGTTTATTCATTCTTTAGCTATTCATAAGCCCATTTTCAATACTCTTGTGTTATAGAAGGATTAAATTACAGCTTTGCAGTAGATTAGGTTTCTTTGTATTATAGTATTTATACAATCTGGTTGGTCTATTATCCATTTTCTCCGTACTATCTTATAAACTGATTAGGACATAACTCTCTTCTCTATTGTATTCATAAGAGCCCACCATAGCATGGATTTAAAAAGCAAAATTAAATACCTAATATTTCTGGCTTAGAAAATCATTGGTTCTCAATCCCTGTATTGTAATTCTGTCTATAGATCTACCTACCTACATTGAGCTTTAAAAAGAAAATGCAATTAGAGACACAGATTGCTGTGAAGGAGGAATTATATTCTACCAACAGTAATGAGTAAAATTTCCCCATTCCTGACCCCAGATAGGCCATCTTTGAGCCTCATTATAGGAAGGCTTGGATGACACTCATGTCTTAATACAATACGTAATATATAAGTATGTTCACAGATCAGTTGGCATTTCTTTGGGCTTTAAGAAGCTGAGCCTTTGTGTCCTAAAATTATAGGCACATAATCCGTGAATCTGCTGTGTGGCCAAAAAAAGAAAAAGACTTGAGCATGCTCTTTTTGTTTGCTGAAGACTCAATATGCAATATGAAAGCGAGATGTTTAGTATTTTACTAAGCGATAAAATGTCATTCAAGTGATAATACCCTTCACCACTTAGCAGTTTCCAGCTTTCATGTTTAAGAAAACAGACTAGATGGACTGGTTAAATCCAGCTAAAGGTAAGGGGGCTTTGCAAGCACTTCCTTACAGTTTTGGGGATCTAGCTATATAGTCTACCAAAAACGGGTATGCCAATTTAGAAATGCAAGCTGGGCAGAAATGGGCAGTGGTGAAGGTTTGCGTATGTAGGAAAATGTGCCTGGAGATTGGCCTGATTTGTAAAATCCAGTGTCATTTTTATTTGAAAACAATGACAGTAAGAGTTGAAACTGTTCCTGTTGTCCCTCCCCTGGGCTTCCCATAGTGGCCAGGGCTTCTTACTCTCTGTGAAAGTTGCTCAGTCATGTCTGACTCTTTGTGACCCCACGGACCATACAGTCCATGGAATTCTCCAGGCCAGAATACTGGAGTGGGTAGCCTTTCCCGCTCCAGGGGATCTTCACAACCCAGGGATCCAACACAGGTCTCCCACATTGCAGGCGGATTCTATACCAACTGAGCCACACTACTCTCTGTGATGGTTTCCTTATTACCCCTCTGCACAGTTGTTCTATGAGCTTCTTCAGGGCAAGGACTCAGTTTATCTAAGTAGTGGCCCAACCACAGTGGCTGGCTCAGTGGCAGGCACTTAGTAGGTGCTCGTGAAATGTATGTTGAGTGAAATGAGTGAGTAAGTGAATACAACGAGCTTCTCTTGAAATATTCTTATACTCCCATCTATGAGCTCCATGGACCAAACCCTCCACTGGCATATATGTGTATGTATCCACGCTTAGTCACTCAGTTACATCTAACTCTTTGAGACCCCATGGGCTGTAGCTCCCACCCCCCGACCAAGCTCCTCTGTCCATGGAATTTTCCAATCAAGAATACTAGAGTGGGTTGCCATTTCTTACTTTAGGGGATCTTTCCCACCCAGGGATCGAACCTGAGTCTCTTGCTCCTCCTGCATTGGCAGGCAGATTCTTTACCACTGCATCACCTGGGAAGCCCACATCACACATACTCAGAGGTTTGTTGCTTGATTGACTTGAGAGGAGCATTCAGATTTGTAGATGGGAAACCAAAAGTCACCAATAACTTACATTTAACATGCTTTTCCTTTCTATTAATATGACTTCAAGTATCTTAATATAATTGTCCCAAAGGCCTTTTAGATCATCCCCTGGGTACACTTACAACAGTCTTAGGAAGGGAATGTAGGGATCAAAAAGTTGCCTGTATAATTCGCTTATACTCCTTTGCTTGGCTGCATAGAAAGTCTGGGAAATCCTAATGAGTATTGAGAGTTGTAAAAAGAGGGTTGCAGATTTAGTCACAGATCACTCATATTATTTGATATCTTCTCCGTCTTCCTCCTTTCTCCTCTCTCTCATTTCCTTTCCCATTACTCCTCTTCCCACCTTATCTCTTGTCCTCTTCTGCCTGTAGGAGCTTCCCAACCTATGAAAATGTGCATTGGACCGTGGCCTGTATAGTCCCTGGAATTGTTCTCAGGGTGAAAAACCTTCATGAGTGTTAGAAACAATTAACATTTCCATTTATAACTAGACCCAAAGCTTTCTGAGTGGCAAAGATGTAAATTTATTTTAACCTTAAACCTAATGTATAATTTTTGTGTGAGAAACCAGTAGTGGGAGACTAGTGTGATTGGGAGATACATTTCAATTAATTCTTCCACCAATACCTTATCTCTTCTGCATCAGAACCTTTTATAGTGGTAAAATTAACAATTATGCAGCTGATGGCTGGCTAAATCCACCGGGGGAACGGAGAGAGCCTCAGATAACACGACACATATAAATCATTCAGGAGAACAATTCATGAAAGAAAAGTTATCTGTGTTTGGGATGACATTGGAAGAGCTAAATAGGAGTCAATTTGAAGAAGAGACATTTAGGCCCATTGTCCAGCTTGCCTTTTTTTTTTCTAATTGTTTCATAATATACATTTTTAAAATTAATTATCCATTAGTGGCAAGATAAATGTCTCTTCTTGCATGAAGAAAATAGCAGCCTTGGTGGTGAAAGATTATTTTACCTGAGTAGCACTCAGAAAGAAAGCTGTTACCAGGTAAAGTGGCAACCATCCTTTGAAGAAGCACAGTGAAGGGTGACAGGCAAGCCCCTGTTTACCAAACTGCA
Source organism: Bison bison bison (assembly GCF_000754665.1). Taxonomy (NCBI): domain Eukaryota; kingdom Metazoa; phylum Chordata; class Mammalia; order Artiodactyla; family Bovidae; genus Bison; species Bison bison. Next base: position 725,492 of record NW_011494797.1, on the reverse strand, counting down.
TAGAAGACCAGCGGACTTCAGCCCACCGATCAGTTATATCTGGAGAGGGAACCAAGCCTGGAATGGTGTTACACCAGACCACACACTTCACCGAGTAGTGAGGACTTCAGACTACAGCAACCCTATGAAAACTGGGTCCTAGGGAGTACCAAGCGGTATTTGCAGGATTTCTTGCCCTTAATATTTGGCAAGCGCCTGGAGGACTGACCTCATGCCTAAACCTTCATTCACCTTTAAAAGACGTCTATGCCGGTACTTTTCATAAACGTCTTGTTCCTGATGTGGGGAAAAGATATATGTATACATAGATTCTGGGACAAGCTAGAATTTATTTATTTTTATTGGAGTATAAATGATTATGACAATGACATGGTTAGATAGCATCACCAACTCAATGGACATGAGTTTGAGGAAACTCCAGGCGACAGTGAAGGGCAGGGATGCCTGGTGTGCTGCAGTCCCGTGGTTCATAAAGAGTAGGACATGACTTAGCAACTGAAAACAACAACAACAACAACAATTTTGTAGATTAACAATGTCGTGATAGTTTCAAGTGGACAGCAAAAGGAACTCAGCCATATATATACATGTATCCATTCTCCCCCAAACTTTCCTCCCATCTGGGCTGCCACATAACACTGAGCAGAATCAATGTGATATACATTAGGACCTCAACAGTTATCCATTTTAAATATAGCTGTGTGTATATGTCTATCCCAAACTCCTTGACTATCTCCTCCCTCCATCTTCCCCCTTGGGCAACCATAAGTTCAGAAACAAGCTAGAATTCAATAGGACCAATTGCCCAATACTACAGCCTAGAAAATTCCATGGATGGAGGAGCCTGGTGGGCTACAGTCCATGGGGTCACAAAGAGTCGGACACGACTGAGTGACTTCACGACGACGACAGTCTTGCAAGTGATCTGTTTTATTTCTTTATGAGCTCAGTTGCTTCAGCCGTGTCTGACCCTTTGCGACCCCATGGACTATAGCCCACCAGGCTCCTCTGTCTATGGGATTCTCCAGGCAAGAATACTGGAGTGGGTTGCCATGCCCTCCCCCATGGAATCTTCCCAACCCAGGGACTGAACCCATGTCTCTATGTCACCTGCTTTGGCAGTCAGGTTCTTTACCACTAGCGCCACCCGGGACACCCAAGTACACTATAGCTATGACAATGTTTTGTATGTAATAAAACACCCTTTGTCCTTGTACATTGTAGCTTGAATTGTTTGCATGATTCTTTCTGTTATTTCCATAATTTCAAGGTTAAAAAACTCCTCCAGGTTTTGTCACCGAAGGATGGTTAGACTGGTTAGATCCTGCCAGACCACTTTCCTCCTTTGCCCAGTGAAACCTCTTCCATACAGATCACTAAAAATAAAACCATTTGAGAATTTTTCAACATGTTAAATATTGAGAGTGAACAATGTTCTAAGCCCCTGACAAATTTTCCGCTTTTTAAGAAACTGACTTTAGCTGTTATTGTGTATGAAGTCATATGTGCTGGTACTTAACACATTGTGCAACACTTGTCACATAGCAGACACTTCAAAAATGTGTTTCCTTCCCACCTTTCCTGTATTAAGAGGTATCTATTCCTTCCCATGAGACTATTTTCTCATTGGCAGAGACTCTTTGTTACCTGACTGTTAAACTCCAGCCCCTGGGCCAGGGCTTGGTACAGAATTGACCTCAAATACCTAGTTGATGCTTGAACAACTAAAAGAATGAATAAACTCTCAATGAATAGTATAACTAGAAAAGGTAGCCTAAGTCCCATTTTTCAAACTTAATTACTATTTGTCAACACATTTTACAAGTTCTGCAGGCCTACTTTTATATACTTGTTTCAGGCTATTAAGACGTATATATAACTAATTCCATTCTCTTTCAAACTGACTCTAAAGATTTGATGGATCAAGGGTCACTTTTAGGTTACTTCCAACTCATCTTCATTTTCCCAGGCAGTTCCTTTCCTGTGTGTGAGGGATCTGAGTTATAGTTGGAACTGAAGTAAGAGTTGTTGAATTTGAAATCAGATTCCTTTCTTTTTCATAGTTCTTATGAATGATCCCATATCTTCTTTACCTCATCTTATGTATTTTGAACAACTACTTTAGAACAACTTCATTCCCTGTACTAAAGCTTGCATTGTTTCTCTTCTAGGATGGCAGACTTAGTACTAGCTTTTAGACAGAATATTTTCATCAAATATTAACATTGGATTGCATCTTTAATTAGTAAAAATTATTGTTTTCCCATATTTCATGATTTCAAAGAGCTCTCTAAATTTTGTTTTGCCTTCCCCTTCTTAAAATCACCTGGGCATTGCATCGCTTCTCCCTACCTAGCAGTGTGTTCTTTGCAGTATTCCTCCTTCTCCTGGGACTCAGACTCTGCTAGGCTTGCTTCTCATGGTCTTCGGTCTTTCCCTTTATTGATGGTTTCCTCTACCCACCCCCGCCCCCTACCTTTGCCTCTTTTCCTTTTCCTTCCTTCCA
>NW_011494797.1:691153-722886 GCF_000754665.1 Bison bison bison | reverse complement strand
TCTCTTTTGGGAGACTTCAGACAAAGCTCTCCCGTCTAAGGAAGGGTTTTTCATCTTGCTCTCAGTTAACACTTAGCTACCTTCTATCTGTGGTTTTCCTGACTCATTTCCAAACGATCATTTGTGTTTCATTTTCTCCCGTGTCCCTTCATGGAATCTGTTTTATTAACCTTCCCCAACACTCCAGCCCCATTCTCTTCAACCCATGTCCTCCTCTTACACCCAGAGAACTTGCGTGCGCATTTTAGGACTTCTGCTTCCTGTTTTGGTTTCCATTTTCATTCTGGGCCCTTAGAGCTGGCACAGGGGAGATCTGCCTGAGCTTGACAGCAAACCTGTGTCCTTTTTTATTACAAAGAGCAGACATAGCCCCACAACAAAGACATTCTGGCAAAGCAATTTTTGTGTGTGTGGTTTTCCGTACCAGCTTTAGTTTTTTGCTGACTCTAAAAACCAAAACAAAGCAAACAAGACCACTGAACAACCAAACACTGAAAAGTTTTTAAACAGTAATAGTCCCGCTTGCCTCAATTCTACGTTTGTATCTGTATTTCCAATCAAAAGTTTACCATTATTTTTATGGAAATTATTAATGCAGAAAAAAACTTTCTATTGCAGTCATGATGTTTTCTATGCCCATGGTTTTATTCCTGAAGAGAATGAATTGCATTCTGAATTATTAGGGCTGTTTTTCCAAAGTACGTATCCTTTTCTTTCAATACTGTGTCCAACCTTATATTTTTCCCTAATCACATGAATCACCCATTAAACTCTTTGTTTCCTGGAATTTGAATTGGAAAGGTTCTTGTTTAAAGAAAAAGCTCAGTAAGTTTTTGTTGGATGAATGGGGAAACCTTAATTTATCTCATGCCAGTTGTAATAATAATTAATATCTTCATCTCTGCCACTATTACATCATCTTTACCACAACAGCTAACACTTACTTGCTCTTTGCCAGGGACTAACCTTTAAAGACATTATCTAATCATAGTAGTTGCATGTAAGTTTGTTTTTCTTTAGAATAACTTAATTTAGATTTCAAGCTTTCATTCTACTAAGATTGTAATGCTTTATCTCAGATACGTCAGGGTTTCCCCTTTTTCTGGGGTCATTTCTAAAAATCACAGTTGTGACAGACACTATTTTTTTTTTTTTTAATTTACTTTCTAGTTTTTGACCACACCACACAGCATACGGGATCTTAGTTCCCCAACCAGGGATTGAATCTGTAGCTCCTAGAGTGGAAGGGCAGAGTTTTAACCTCTGGACCACCAGGGAAGTCCCAATTTTGCAACCAATGTAACTCCCTCAACTGTGTTGTTAACAGCATGCTGATATACTTTAATAAATATAATATTAATATTATACTTTAATATATTTAATATTAATAAAATATAATTAATATTATATTGATATACTTTAATAAGTAAGCAAAGTGTCCAACTTACTACTCCATTTCTCTGCCTCATTTGCAGCTAGGGTAACCAATTCTGGCCAAGGAGACATAAGAGAAAGCCAGCTGGAACTTCTAGGGTAGCTTTTGCATCCACAACGCTTGATGCTGGCTCCTCCCTCTCTCCTTTCTGCTTTGATCTCAGATATAATGCCTGGGGCAGGGGTAGCAATGTTGTGGCCATGCAGAAAAGGCCCTAAATTGCATTAGTGAATTATAGAACCAATTTGAGTAATCATCTGTTTTTGGACTTCCTATTATGTGAGAAAAACAAGTGACTATCTTTTAAAGCCACTGGAATTGTCTTTTATGCTTCTTACAGCTGAATGTAGTATTCCTAAGTAATACAGTAGGGTTATGGAGTGCTATAAATGCAAAAGTCCTTCATCGATAGCACTTCAGTGCTGTCATCCTTCAGTCACTAACACCTCATCCAGCCTGGCATTGTCATTGAACGCAGGCCATAATTGAGGTCCCCTGTACCTGGCTAATGGTTGTTTTACACTCTGCAAGTTTGTATTCTAGTTCTTTGCCATGATGGTGCTGGTGGTGGTGGCAAGGGTGTCATCTGTTTTGGTGCCATTCTGGGATATCAGAGTATTTGCAAAGCTGATGGTAGGTCTGTCTGTGGTGGACTGTTACAATGGTTGCTCCTGTTTAACCACTCCATTGGGTGTTCATGCTGTGTGTGGACCTTTTCCATACTGACTCTAGGCTTGGTCTCTTGACTTGTATCAGCCAATGACACGTTAGCAGGCTTGGTGCACGCAGAGGTTCAATAAGCTGCCTGTACACCGGGGCTTGTCTGCTTGGAACATTCCCAGCCATCGTGGTCTGAGAAGCCCAGTCTCAGAGAGAGATCACTGTAGGAGAACAGAGACACTCCAGTTGACCTTTAGCTGAACAATCAGTCAACAGCTTATACAAACCAGAAGACTTGCAAATGAGCCATCTTGGGTATTCCAAGCCTGCTGAACCTCTAAATGACTACAGTCCAGTTTGAACCATGTGGAGCGGAAGAATTGCCTAACTGAGCCCTGGCAACCCATAGAATCATGAGCATTAATAAAACGCTTGTTGATTTAAGCCATCAAAGTTTGGGATGATTTGTTACCCAATAATAGATAACTAGAAAAGGTCCTTTTCCCCTAGATACACCATGATTTAGAGAATTGCAGTATTATAATGACTAGCACAGCTCTAAAATTTTTTTTAAAGATAAGTATTTGATTTTGACTTTTTGCTTTAAGGCTTAGGTATAATTTTTTGTATGTATGGAACACAAGAAGCCTGATACATTCATAAGCCAATTCAAAACAGTGCATTTTCTATTTTATTCTACTTAGCATTTATATAGTACTCATTATCACAAAATATAGATGCTTTACAATGTTATTATTTAGCATTTATATAGCACTTTTCGCTTTCAGTGTATGCTACAAATTAATGTTTATGATTGCAAAATGACTATAGTCATTTAAATTTTAAAATTATTTCATAACCTTCCTTGTAGAGGATAAAATGTATAACCAATATTGGGCCTAATTTATATGTCCCTTGAGAATGTGCATATGTTGACTGTGTAGAGGGCTGGGTCCAAGGCAATGAGTAGAAATGGGGCATCAATGCCATTGCGACAAAGACCACACCAGAAAATCTGAATTGAAAAAATGAGTCCCAGCCAATTGCAATGTTTGATACAAATATCCCTTCAAGCAATATTTGATACAAATATCCCAGAAACCATAACTATTTGTATAGCAATTCAAGCTGGAGTAAGTACACCATAGTAGACCAGAGCAGAAGTTTTGGAATAAGACAAACGGAGAATGTTTTCAACCTCTCAGATTATGAACTTTTTTTTTTAAGACTTCTTTTTTCATGTGGACCATTTTAAAAGTCTTTATTGAATTTGTTACAATATGCTTCTCTCTTATGTTTTGTTTTTTTGACCAAAAGCCATGTGGAATCTTAGCTCCCAGACAAAGGATCAAACCTGCAGCCCCTGCATTGGAAGCTGAAGCCTTAACCACTGGATCACCAGGGAAGTCCCAGAGATTACTAGCTCTTTATCCATAAAATGGATATTGATTTTATACAGCGATTGTGACAATGAAATTGGACAACACCAGTAAAAACACTTTGTGTAGGCCTAATACAGTGAAAATGTGTAAAAAATTAGAGCCATTCTTATTACTAAGATTCTGTTATTAAGGTTGTTACTCAGGTCTGATTGGATGCTAGTTGAGAATTAATTGTTTAGTGTCACAAAGCTGTCTTGGTTTGAAGGGTGAAGGAATGCTGTAGCCCTTTCAAGTGGTGAAAGTGCCAATTGTACCCTCTTGTACTCTGCCATCTTGTACTCTCCACAAATGATCATAAGGAGTGAATCCGTTGTAGGGTTTACTAAACCTCTGGTCTTCCTTGTCAGCAGAGAAGACTATCTGTCTTGCTCTGCTTAAGAACGCTCTTTATTGTTATGAAAGGAGACATGGTCTAGGATTTCTGTACTGATGGGAGGAGAGAGCATCTGGCTTTCTGGTGAACCACCACTGCCCTGCTATACCCCGGGGAGTAGAGATTTTCTTACTTAACAGCAGAGTCACCAAGATAGTAGTCCTTTCTTCCTAACAACCGGAGGAGTGACCTTGGCATTAAAATTCCCTATTGGGCAAGCACACACTTAACTGGTACTGTCCAGGTTCAAGGAAGAAAATGGAGCCATCTTCTCTCTATTTCTGACAAAAAGGAAGTTAGTTGCTGAATCATTGTTAAATAGCTCTTTACACCATCTTAGTGTCAAAGTTATCATTTGAATTCAATCTTACATTCTAAAGGGCTTCCCTGGTGGCTCAGAGGTTAAAGCGTCTGCCTGCAATGCGGGAGACCTGGGTTTGATCCCTGGATCAGGAAGATCCCCTGGAGAAGGCAATGACAACCCACTCCAGTATTCTTGCCTGGAGAATCTCATGGATGGAGGAGCCTGGTAGGCTACAGTCCACAGGGTTGCAAAGAGTCGACTTCACTTCACTTTACATTCTAAAAAGGCATAGTCTTTACATGTGTGCATGCTAAGTTGCTTCAGTCCTGTCTGACTCTTTGTGACCCCATGGACTGTAGCCCACCAGGCTCCTCTGTCCATGCGGATTCTCCAGGCAAGAATACTGGATTGGGTTACCCTGCTCTCCTCCAGGGGATCTTCCCAACCCAGGGATCAAACCTGCAGTGTCCTCCATCTCCTGCATTGTAGGCGGATTCTTTACTGCTTGAGCTATCGTGGAAGCCTATAGTCTTTTCAGAGCTACCCAAAGAGTTCTCCTGTATATTCTTAGATTTTTACTTTCTACAATTATCAGTATTACAAAATGCTCAGGTTGGTTTCCAAATCATTTGTCCAGTTGCTTGATCATAACATTTAGGGGCTTGGTTTCCTACCAGAAATTCATGTTTTCAGCTTGTTTTCAGACATAGCAAGGCATAAACCTGGGCTTGAAAAAAGGTTTGTGCATCTGAATGCTTTTGCACTTAAAAAAAAATCTTTAAAACTGGAAGTCAGATAGAATGGTAGAGTAGAAATTGTTGTGTTACCTCTTTTTTCTTTTCTTTTAGAGATTGTTAACCTAACGTGGACAATTTTCTAAAATTCATGTATACATTCAGAGTGAAATGTAAAATCTTGGGTTCGTGCATTTGTTTCAGGAGGACTGGCTGTCTTCAGAAGGAGCAGTTTTAATGACTCGAAGTTCTGTTTCTGTTTTGCGATGTGTTGGTTCTGAAAAACCGTGAAAACATTTGCTTGAATATTTTATTAATTCTTATACAGATAATTGATAAAACCACCAAACTTTTCTGAGGTTGTCCTAAATCATGAGACTTCATCATTCTTGTGTGCTAAGTCACTTCAGAGTCCAACTCTTTGTGACCTTATGGACCGTAGCCCACCAGGCTCTTCTGTGCCTGGGCTCCTCCAGGCAAGAATACTGGAGTGGGTTGCCATGCCCTCCTCCAGGGGATTTTCCCGACCCAGGAATTGAACCCGAATCTCTTTCATCTCCTCATTGGCAGGCAGGTTCTTTACCACTAGTGCCACCTGGGGAGGCATTTTCAAATCTTCTTTTAGTACTTAAGGATTTGGCCTTTGTGTCATTCTCAACTTCATTCTCCCCTCAAAACAAGAGCTTTGGAGAAAAACATGAAAGGTGAAAACTACATTTAAAAAATGAGAGGGATTTCCCTGATGGTCTAGTGGCTAAGATTCTGTATTCCCAATGCAGGAGGCCCTGGTTCAATCCCTGGGCAGGGAACTAGATTCCACATGCTGCAACTAAAGGACCTCTAATGCCTCAGTGAAGATGAAAGATCCTGAGTGCTGCAAGACCTGGTGTACCCAAATAAATAAATAAATATTTTAGAAATTAAAAACAAGTTAACCTTGAACTGTGCCATGGGCATAAATATGAAGTGTCAAGTGAAGACAGTATTCAAACTTCCTGTCCTTTGGATGCCTTTGTAAGATCCTAAAGGGCTGATTCCTGACCAAGTAGGGCAGGAAAGCCTGCATAATTGGGGAGATGCTTCAGTAAGAGCTGAAACACAGTGGAAAGAGGAAGAACTGGAATTCAAGAAGAGCTAATAGGGAATAAGAAGAAAAATAAGATGATAGGAAATATGTTTGAAGTGAGAAATAATTGATACTTGAATATGCTGCATGCAAAAGGGGAAAAAAGAAGCCCACAAAAGAGGTCTTAAAGAAATGTGGAAAAGCCCTGGAGATGAAATGTTATATAAATATTGCTAGTCAGTTATAATCAACCATGGCAAAGCCACATGTTTTGTAACTGAAAGAACTGACAAAGGCAAAACGACCGACTCAGCACTGGATAAAGGGAGTTGGGGGAAAGAGCATTTATTAATTGCCAAAAATTAAATAAATAAATGGAAGGAGACTGGTATTTAGGGTGGCTGAGGCAAAAATACAAGGAGATCATGGATGGCGTGAAAATGTTGAGAAAGTAGAATAAATGCTAGATCAAAAGAACTGGAAAACAACAGATTTCCTCCTTGGAGTTATGCTAGCATTAAATAAGGACTACTTATAAGGAACAATGAGAGCCCAATTCAGCAAGACTTAGAAAAAGGAGAGCCCACCAGCAAATCAAATCCAAAGAACAATATCTGTGGCAATTAGAGGGCACAGATAAAATGCTTAACACCATTCTTATCAGGTGGGTCTCCAGGTAAAAACTCTCAGCGCTCCCGACTGCCCACTGCTCAATGAACCCACCCTCAGGGTATCTGTTCTGGATCTTCCATCCTGCTTCCTCTAGGAGCTGCCATTTCCCCCACTGAGAATTGCCCTGCGCAGGGCTCTTGTCCTCTGTCTCTTTTTCAAGATCTGTCCCTAAATCTCCTCTCCTTACCCAGCCTTTATGTCTCCTATAGCAAATACAATTCAAATCACATCCTCTGCCATTAATTTGTTCAGCAAATACCTATGGACTGCCTCCGATGTACCTGGAACTTTTCTAGACTCTAGAATGATAGAGCTATTCTATAGTGATGGTACAACAGACAGGAATCCTTGTCTTCGTGGAGCATATTTTAGTGAGGGGAGAGTGAAGAAATATCCTATGAATAATTAAATGCAATAATAGTCATGAAATGTTTGCCTCTCTCCTGTATTCGTTTCCATGATTGCTGTAAACAATTTCCAAAACTTTTGGGTAACTCAAAAAACGACAGTAATTTATTTTCTCAGTGTTCTGGAGGCCTAAAGTCTGAATCGAGGTGCTGGTGCGTCCCCCCTACCTCTGGAGGCTCTGGGGGGAATCCTTTTCCGCCTCTTGCAGCTTCTGGGGGCTCCCAGGGTGCATGGGGGACACCACTCCAGTCTCTGTCTCGGTGGTCACATTGCCTGTGCCCCTTCTGTGCAATTTCCCTTTGCTTCTCTCTCACAGGGACACTTGTCCCTGGATTTAATCAATGAGGTCTGGATAATCTCAAGATTATTTTCAAAGACCCTTTTTCCAAATAAGGTCACTTCTCAGCTTCCAGGAATTTGCATAGATATCTTTAGGGAGGACTGTTTGGGGACTACCACATCTCCAAAGTCTATGTAGAAGGAATTTCCAATTTTTTTTTTGAACGCACAAGAACCATATCTTTTTTTTTTTTTAAATCAGATTCTGTTTGGATATGGCCACCTATGGCCTTGTTTTCCATCTTTCCATCCAGATCCAGCAATTCTGCCCTTCAAAATAGATTGCGGTTGCTTTACGTCTTTGCCCACTGCTTCTACTCTGGTCCTAATGGTACCGCTTTTTTGCCCATATTCTTTGCCGTAGCTGCCCCTCTGTCCTTCCTCCCCATCTCGCCCCTTTACAAATGTGGTTCCATGGCCCGAGTGGAAGCTTTCCCCGGGAGTCCACCAGAGCCTCTGCAGGTCTGACTAATGTAGCCTGCTCAGATATGCTTCCCATGAAGACCCTAGTTAACAGTCAATGTATCATGATCAAAATGATTATGTGTTTGTGGTTTATAGGCTTCCTGTCTGTCTCCCTGCGCTGCACTGATGGTAACTGCCATCGGAACACTCTCTCTCTCTCTTTTTTTTTTTTTAGAAAGTTAAGCAGACATCATGAATGTAGGATTTAAAATGAACTTCCCTAGTAGCTTCTAGACTCTGCACCAAAGCCCTTCCTGTTCTGGGATGGTCTCATCTGCAATTGGGTGAGCAGCGGGTGCCCTTCAGAAGGATTGCTCTGCAGCAGGGCATCTTCACTCAGCAAACAAGCCCTCAGCTAAGCTTAGCAAACTGCACTCCCTTAGGCGGGAAAAGGATTAAAACCTTTTGGAGGACTTCCCTTTCGGTCCAGTCTTTAAGAATCTTCCTGCCAATACAGTCGATACAGATTCAATCCCTGGTCCAGGAAGATCCCATCTGCCTCAGAGGAACAAAGCCTTCCACAACTGCTGAGCCCGCACGCTGCAGCTCCTGAAGCACGTGTGCCTAGAGCCTGTGCTAAGTAACAAGAGAAAGTGAAAGTGAAGTCACTTAGTCATGTCCGACTCTTTGTGACCCCATGCACTGCAGCCCATCAGTCTCTTCTGTCCATGGAATTCTCCAGCAAGAATACTGGAGTGGGTTGCCATTTCCTTCTCCAAGGGATCTTCCCAACCCAGGGATCAGAACCCTGGTCTCCCACATTGCAGGCAGACACTTTACCATCTGAGCCACCAGGGAAGCAACCAACAAGAGAAGCAACTGCAATGAGAGGCCTCAGCGAAGAGGAGCCCCCCTCTCTGCAACTAGAGAAAGCCCACAGTGCAGCAATGACCCAGCACAGCCAACAGTTTAAAAATAAATACATAAAACCATTTTGAAACATTTCCACAGGGATCAAATAAAGAATTTCTGGCTGATCTTTAATCCACCTGAATTTCAATAGTCATTTTATCTGAATCTTCAAGCACTCAGGTGGGTTTTACTCTAATTTGGTGGCTCCTCCAGTGTGGCACCCAGATTAATGCCATTAACATCACCTGGGAGCTCCAGAGAAATGCAGATTTGAGAGAGTCCCACTTTCCAGGTGGCTCAGACAGTAAAGAGTCACCTTTAATGTGGGAGAACAGGGTTTGATCCCTAAGTTGGGAAGATCACCTGCAGAAGGAAATGGCAATCCACTACAGTATCTTGTCTAGGAAAATCTCATGGACAGAGGAACCTGGCGGGCTACAGCCCATGGGGTCACAAAGAGTCGGACATGACTGAGCGACTAACATACACACCCACTCACCCCAGACTTAATGAAAAGGAAGTTTTGGGGGGCAGCCTCTGTCGCTTTGCAAGCTTTCCAAGTGTTTCTAATTCTTGATAAATTTGAGCACCTGTGCTGTAACTGAGGCGAAGGCAATGGCACCCCACTCCAGTACTCTTGCCTGGAAAATCCCATGGATGAAGGAGCCTGGTAGACTGCAGTCCATGGGGTCACTAAGAGTCGGATACCACTGAGTGACTTCACTTTCACTTTTCACTTTCATACATTGGAGAAGGAAATGGCAACCCACTCCAGTGTTCTTGCCTGGAGCATCCCAGGGACGGGGGAGCCTGGTGGGCTGCCGTCTATGGGGTCTCACAGAGTCAGACACAACTGAAGCGACTTAGCAGCAGTAGCTGTAATTGATTTTAATGACTTTAACCACTCTCATTGTCTTAGGATAGTTTTAATCCCATCTTTGCCATTTGAGTATTAAGCAGCCTCTTGTAATGTCACATCTTCTTTCTTTTAGTAATTGAAACTTCTCAGAAAATTGCTTTTCCAAATAAGTATATATGAATATCCATATGCAATATATACTATGTATGTAGTATGTGAATATGTGTAACATATTTATTTATATAACTCAGAAGAAAACACTAGATACATGCCAAGGTGTTGTCTGGAAATACCCCAGTTTAGGTGATCTTTATGTTTTTCTTTACATTAGCAAAATGTTACAATAATTTTTATTTTTAAGTTATTTTTCTCTGCACCACAGATTAGTTGAGGTGAAGGAGCTCTTTCTATGAGCTCATGGAACGTTCTTTCTTTAAAATTATATTAATTTTTAAAAAAATTATATGAAAAAAAAACAGGAAAAACAAAGGGCTAACCTCCCTACTTTAAAGAAAAGGAAAAAACCCAATGAATCCATTAGAAAAATGAACAAAGGAACCATCAGATAAAGAAACATAAATGGTCCTTAAATATGTGAAGAGATACCATCCACCTCCATAATAGAAAAAATATAGATTCAAGCTATACATAAATACCATTTTAACTTTATTAGATTAAATTAAATACAAAAGTTGGACAAAATACCCACTGGTCAAATAGAGAAACAGGATCTCACAAACATTCCTATTGGGAGTTCAAACTAGTACAACTACTATGACAAATGCATAGTCAAATGCAAGTCAAAGAAAAACAAATACTGCATGGTCTCACTCATATGTGAAATTGAGGAAAAAAAAAAAAGGCAAGCTTATAGACAGAGAACAGATTGGTGATTGCCACAAGGGAGGGAGGGGTGGGAGAGAAATGGGTGAAGGGGGTCAACCCATACAAAGTTCCAGTTACAAAATAAGCAAGTTCTGGGGATGTAATCCCTGGTGGCTCAGATGGTAAAGAGTCCTCCTCCAACGTAGGAGACTTGGGTTTGACCCCCTGGGTTGGGAAGATAACCCTGGAGGAGTACATGGCAACCCACTCCAGTTTTCTTGCCTGGAGAATCCCCATGGACAGAGGAGCCTGGTGGGCTATAGTCTGTGGGGTCACAAAGAGTCAGACATGACTTAGTGACTAAGCACACAGGGGATGTAATATACAACACTTGACTATAGTTAATAAGATGTGTTGCATAAATTAAAGTTGCTAAAAGAGTAAATCTTAAAAATTTTCATCACAAGTAAAAAAATTTGTGTAACAATGGATGGTGGCGAACATTAACTAGTCTTGTTGTGGTGATCCTTCATAACGGAATAGGTGTTACTCTTAAAATTGTAAAAAGTGACACAGAAATTTTGCTTGTTTTTTAAAAGGTAATATATTCATATGGTTCAGAAATAAAAATACTTAACAGAGTACACATTGCCTCTGCTCCTGTCCTTTTCTCCCCATCCCTCTATGAAAATTACTTGTAGCCTCCTATCTTTCCTTTATCTTTAGCATTAAGTGATTTTCAAACCCCAACCATTCTTCCTTCACAGTCTCTTCTGTTTCCACTCCCTCCTTTCTACTCCCTTGGACCACTCCCAACGTTCATGTTCATGTTCAGGGAGGTGCTTGTGCAAACTAGTGCAACAGCGTCCAAGTCTCTCTGCTCGTCTTTCTTTTCTCTGTTCTGTTTGCCAGGCTATCACCAAATTAATCTTCGCCAGATCTTATTTCAATCATGTCATTCCCCTATTTAAAAAGTTCGGGTATTTTTTGTTTTTTGTTTTAATAAAGAGACACCTACCAAATCTAGTCCAGCCTCTGTCTTTTGGAGCTTAGTCGGGGGACTAGCTGAGCCCTGACTAGGAAGGAGAAAACCGCTTCCCTCTCAATACTCAGAGAGTAAAAGAAAAGATAGTTTTTTTAGAGAAAGAAACAAGATTCAAAAGAAAATTTTCTGACTGTAAATCTTCTACACTTATCCACAAGGCTAAGGTAATGCCTTGCTAAATTTTTTCAACTATGTTTATTTCACTGTGAAATTGGATGGCCTACCCTCCCACCATGCTGGAAGGGCTCCGCAGGGAAGGTGCTGATAAAGAGCCCATATGAAAAAGGACCACTTCTCCATATCCTCCTGTCTTTGCAATCATTCCCTAGTTTTGCTGACAGTGCAAAAATCTGAAGAGAAAAGGACAAATATGAAAGCACAAGCAGTGAACTATCCCAGCACTGTGTCGGTTGCCAGTCAGTGGTGGCGCCTGTCAATAATGGCGCCCGTCACAGGCACGGATGAAGTTCAGGAATTGTGTGCTGGATGAATGTGTCTTCTGAGCTCCTCTTCACAAACCCTCCAGAATGGTTGCCATGGCGCCCCTGGTTACTGCGGCAAAACTGGCATCTTAGCCTGACCACCAGCATCACCTGTTGAGTACATCCTGAGAGCCTGGTCCTCTGTGTGCCCTGTGTGTAAAGACTGAAAGAAGAGTGAAGGCTGTGGTCCTTCTATTAATTTAGGGGAGATTTTAAAAATTCACCAGGAAGAATGAACTTTTCTGTTAACATTTCTTTTTTCTCGGTGACAAATATTTTTGTTTTTTAGATAGATGGCATGATGTGGGAACACGAAACTAAAACATAAACATTTTTACACTGCCAAATTCAAATAACTGTATTTTTAAAGAGTTCTAATCAACTTATTATAAGAAATAATTGTAATGTATGAGAGCTGACTCATTGGAAAAGATCCTGATGCTGGGAAAGATTGAAGGCAGGAGGAGAAGGGGGCAACAGAGGATGAGATGGCTGGATGGCATCATTGACTTGATGAACATGAGTTTGAGCAAACTGCAGGAGCTAGTGAAGGACGGGGAAGCCTGGGGTGCTGCACTCCATGGGGTTGGACATGACTTAGTGACTGAACCGTTAACATTTCTTAAGAACAGATCATCTTATTCTCTACTTCAGAGTCTAAGAAACTCCTTTCAATAATATATTGATATTTTAAAAGTATATATTGATATTCTGAAGTCAAGTTTGAAGGTGACAAGATGGTATTCCTGTTGTGGGTTTCTCTGGTAGTTCAGATGGTAAAAAAATCTGTCCACAATGCCGGAAACCCAGGTTCCATCCCTGGGTTGGGAAGATCCCCTGGAGAAGGAAATGTTATTCTTGCCTGGAAAATCACTCCAATATTCTTGCCTGGAAAATCCCATGGACAGAGGAGCCTGATGGGTTACAATCCATGGGGTCGTAGAGTAAGACATGACTGAGTGACTAACACTTCTTAAAATTTCACTAGGAAGAATGAACTTTTCTGTTAAAATTTCTTAGGAACAAATCAGCTTTATTTTCTACTTTAGAGTCTAAGAAAGTCCTTTCAATAATATATTGATATTTTTAAAATATATTGATATTTTGAAGTCAAGTTTGAAGATTACAAGGTGGTATTCCTGTTGTTCAAATCAAATGACGTAACTGTGATCCCATTTATACTTGATGCTTTCACCTTGGGGTATTTGAAAATGAGGTGCGTTTCCTTTTATCTTTCCGATGGCAGCCCCTTGGAAAACTTGTGTGAGCACAAGGCTAAGAATCAGGAACTCTTGGTTCTGCCCCTCACTCACCGGGTTACCCAACTTAACCTCACTGTTTCCTCATCTGTGAAATGGGGATAATGATACTTACCTCTCTCACTGGAGTGTCAGGAGTATTAATTAGTGTTTGTCAAATGCTTTGAGATCCTCAGATGAAAGGTCCCGTGGAAGCGCCGTATAAAGTATTATTATATAAAGCCTCCCTCCCTCCCACTTTCACTGAGCCGTGATTACCAATCCCCGCCAACTCTAAATGGCGGTAATGCCGCAGTCAGACACGACAAGGCAAGTTTTATTGGTCCATTAGGACATGCCTATTTGAAGGAATTAGTTTTGTGAAAATGGTTATTATGCCAAGGACTTTTTATTTTAGGCAGTTGTTGGTGTTAATAGTTAATAGTTAAATATTAAGCCATTTGGAAAGGCTGGTTTCACGTTTCAATTGGGGAGTCAGGCCTTTGTGACCATGCCACTTACATCTAAAGAAGCTTAGGCATGTGGTGGGGGAGCATTTACTTCCCATAAAATGAAATTATATTTATATGGAAGGCCGACTTCAGTTTCTGAGAAACCAGCTGGGGAGTGAAGACAATGCTTGCCACTTAATTAGGAAAGGAAGAAGTGTCTCCCACATACTGTAATTTTCTGGATTCCAATTTCAAAGGATTCGTAACTTGCAAAAAAAAAATTAATTCTCTCATTAGAGTCATATTTAATCCATGGCAGCAAGCTAAATCAATTCTTGGTACCTCTTTTTTTTTTCCCCACTCTTTTGTGGATCAGTATTACATATAGCATTTGAGAATTAACAGACTGCACAGAGGGGGCACGTGTCTTATAGGTGATGGCTGGAATGAAATAATGTATGTTCTTTGAAGAATTAAAGCACCATTCATTCATCTTGTTCTAGGTTTATTTTTTGTTTTTTGATCTCCCATCAGGCTTAGTATTTTCCTGGTTCAAAAATAACTGTTTATTTCCTCTTTGGGAAGTGAAATCAGCTTGATAAGTCTATTTCAAAAGTTACCTGAGTTATTAATGTGATGATTTTATCTAAAAGTTAGATGACACATTCATATTTTCATACCTGCACATTTCTTTTTAAAAAAAAAACAAAATAAAAACTTTAGAGGAACCAATATTCTTCAATTATAGCAGAATTGTGTTCTTATAATTTGTCTGAAAGGCAAGACAAATAAAGAAGTGACATGTTTTTATCAAGCTTTTCTTTTCTAATATGGGAAGTAGTCAACTATTTTCCTATCATGTAGATCACAAGGTAACATTTCATCACGACATGAATTCATATCGTGTTTATAAATGCTATATGACCTCATTTAGATTCATTTCTAATTTGTGCTAATTTGGATATGAAGAGTAGAACCACCACTGTTTTGCCCATGAAAACAGCTTCTTAAGCAAATTCATTGTCTGAACAAGGGAAACACTTTCTTAAGAGTGAGGTCTAACATTGTCTGCTGCTGCTGCTAAGTCACTTCAGTCGTGTCCAACTCTGTGCGACTCCATAGACGGCAGCCCACCAGGCTCCCCCGTCCCTGGGATTCTCCGGGCAAGAACACTGGAGTGGGTTGCCATTTCCTTCTCCAATGCATAAAAGTGAAAAGTGAAAGTGAAGTCGCTCAGTCGTGTCCGACTCTTAGCGACCCCATGGACTGTGGCCCACCAGGGTCCTCCGTCCATGGGATTTTCCAGGCAAGAGTACTGGAGTGGGGTGCCATTTAGGGTCTGAGAAACCAGTTAGTAGTATTTTTGGCATACAAAGCATATGCCAATTACAAAGGATTCTTATCTACCTATTAACAGACTTAGTAGTCCTCTTTTGCACTTAGGGCCCATTAACCTGACCATAATTTTGCTATGTTTGCTTATTAAAATACGTACACACACCTTTTTTTTTTTAATCACAGATCTAAGTGACTGAATCAGTTTTCTTCTCTGGGTGTTCTGTTATTTTTAAATTTTTTTCATTAACACTGAAAATTATTTAATTATTGTTTTTAAAGATTGTTTGATGTGGACCATTTTTAAAGTCTTTACTGAATTTGTTATAGTATTGCTTTTATTTTATGCTTTGGTTTTTTGGCCATGAGGCATGGGAGATCTTCACTCCCCAATAAGGGATCGAACACGCACCCCCTCCAAGGGAAGGCAAAGTCTTAACCACTGGATGGCCAGGGAAGTCCCCCAGATTATTCATTCAGCAAACACCACATCACTGAGAATTCCATTGTCCTGGACTGGAGATTAGGCAGAGGGAGAGAGTGGAGGCAGAAAATTTACTACAAAAAATTGTGTCGTGTTTACATTGGAGGAGAATCTCATTTATTCTCATGGATTCTAGGGAGGGCAGATGTAGAGACAGTGAGGTCAGAGTACACTTTGCAGAGAATGAAGTTGTGGGGAGTGGGGAGGAAGGGGGAGGGTGCAAAGAAATGAAGAGATGGCTGGAGTGCTTGGCAGGGCTGGAATGCCTGGTGGGGGTGGGCAGAAGCAGGGGAGCGAGGCAGGGCTTGGATCAAAAATGGGCTCCTGATTCATGCTCACCATGTCAGCTTTTATTCTAATGATGACATCACTGGAGGATTTTAGTCGTGTGATGTGGTCAGCTTTAAGATTAGAATGGTGTCAGATTAATTTTGCTCAGGACTTCCCAGATCTGATTCATCCTAATGACTAAAAAACATAAAACAAAAGCAAAACCCTTTAATTTTACTTATTTTAGAAAATTTAAATGTTAAAACACTAAAATCAAGCATATGAAAAGATAAATTATCGCCTTTCTCCTTCACACTCTCACTAATATAAAAGGGTCCAAATACATATAGACTTTCAACAGTTTGTTGTACACTTAAAACTAATTATTATGCAGTAGGTCAACTATACTTCAATAAAAAAGCTTATTTCCACTTATTTTTATGTTTCTCTCCAGTATTTAGATAAATACAAGCAAATATGAATATGAACTCTTATTTCCTTCCTTTTTTTAGCCCAAAGGCAAAAATTTTGGCTGTTTTTTGTTTTTAAATTTTGTTTGGAAGAGGTAAGTTCAAGAATCTTAATTTTTTACATTTTTTTTTTAGAAAGGCATTTTATTTAAAATAGCCATGTGTACATGTCAACCCTAACCTTCCAGTTTATCCTTCCCTTCCACTCTTCACTCCCAGTAACCATAGTTCATTCTCAAAGTCTGTGTCTGTTTAGTAACTAAGTTCATTTGTATCGTTTTTTAAAATTCTGCATATAAGTGATATCATATGATATTTGTCTTTCTCTGACTTACTTCACTTAGTATGACAATCTCCAGTTGCATCCATGTTGCTGCAAATGGCATAATTTCATTCTTTTTAATGGCTGAGCAATATTGCACTGTATATGTCTAGGAATCTATATTTTTATAAGGCTCCTTTTTGATGCTGATCATCAGACAGAAACCACTGGCCTTGGGGATGAATGGGAAGGGTATAAGTTTGCAAGCAGAAGCCCGGTTTGAAAGCAGTGGAGAGGGAAAGAAGGTAAACTTCCAGAGATATTTGGGATCCTTAGGATCTGAAATCATATTGTCATCAAAATTTAAAAAATATTCATCCCAGGTATATTCAATTCCATGTAGGTCAGATTTCACCATTACAGCCCCAAAGTCGGGGGGAAAGGGTAGGTATTGCCAAGGGCAGGAGGAGGACATGGGCAGGGAACGTTGGCTAGGTGGAGAAGGTACAGGCAGGAAGGCACACTTGAGCCATCCAAGACCTGATACCAACAACAAACACAAGGTCACAAAAGAACTATACTGATAGCCCCAAGGGCCCAGTCTTCCCTGTCACTTTGATGTACACTCTGAGCTGCCATTTTGGAATGGAGCAGAGGGAGAGCCAATACATCTGAAAAAGTGAGTGTTGATCCAAAAGAGAGTAAGTTACCCTAAGCATATGCTTAAGTTAGTGGGTCAAGCTGAGCTGAATTGTATTGCCAACAATGAAGAGCAGATGAATTATCATGAGGGAAGAAAGAAGAGATTGTTCTCTTTCATACTTACATAATGTAAGTACACTTGCAACTCTACTATGACACTATTCACATTTTTTTAATAGTACATGGGATTTCATGCTTTTCTCAAGACCACAGCATTCAAAGATGGTTACAAGAGTTTTGCCCAAGGCTCAGAAAAGTACTAGGAAAATATGCAGGTCAGAGAAGAATTGAGTTGATTACAGGGATGTTTATGAGCCCCATTGCATGAAGGTGGGAATTAGGAAGGCTCTTAAAGATTTATAAGCTCAGTGGTGAGACTAGTTTTAGAGCTGCCACTCATGAAGCTTTCTCTCCTTTAGACCATTCTCTTCTTATTTATATTCACTTTTGTATTTTGCTATGAAAGTGCAGGAACACTGTTTCATTAATAGAGCTTTACAAATAGTGGTAGCTCTAGATCCCTGAATGCCAGGGTCGTTGAGGATTGGGCAACCTGAATATCTGTAGCCTGGCTGGAGAATTTGCTGTGTTGCTGATGACAGAGGGTTGATTTTTTTTTTTTTTCCTCTAAAAAGTGAACTGCTTGTTTTGATTGGCACATTAGAGAAATCATTGTCTCTTTAAGACTGGAAGAATCCCTGCTCTCAGCAAGGATAGGATTCCTTGGTAGAAAAAAATGGACCACTAAGAAAATATACCTTTCAGCCTAGCTGGTTTCCTAGATACACACTTTTCCTCTAAGTAGGGTAACTGCTGTGGCAGTTTTCAGATCAGAGTCCAAAAACCAATTACATAATTTGTTATTGTTGTTTAGTCGCTAAGTTGTGTCTGATTTTTTGGGATCCCCAGGGACTGTAGCCCGCCAGGCTCCTCTGCCCATGGGATTCTCCAGGTGAAGATTCTCCAGAGTGGGTTGCCATTTCCTTCTCCAGGGTATCTTCCCAACTCAAGGATCGAACCCAAGTCTCCTGCATTGCAGTTGAATTCGTTACTGTTGAGCCACCAGGGAAGCCCTACAGGTATTCACATATCATTAAAAAAATTAGATCTGTAGTGTCCCTATCCTAAAATAGTTTATTCTGTCAACTGAGGCACAAGATACAAGATCAGACACAATTTTTTTCTTGGTCTCCTAAAATGTGTATGTGGTCCAAGAATTTGTCAGTGAATGAGGTGTACCACATAAAGAATTTGATGTAAATTATTAGATCATGAAGTTTGTGTGATTCTTAGGTAAATGGCTTAATTGTATAGTATTTTTTATTAGGTATAGTTGTAAGATTCTGTATTATATAATTTGGTTGCTATTGCTCTTCAATAAAGACTTTTAATAGTAATGTAAGCCTTGAGTATGTGGTGATGCCAAGGGCTTTAACCATTAAATATAACTATTATTGGACCAATAAAATATGCCCCTAGTGTCTCCTAGTACAAATGTTACCTGTTTTTCAGGAAAAATGATTTTAAGGAAAAATTAAAAATAAAAGCTATTTAAATAATATCTTACTATAAGATGAGTAATTTGGAGAAAAAATAAGATACAGCTATGAATTAAAATATTTTAAGTGAAGAAGTCAAGCACTTGTTACAGAGAAAAAAAAGATGGATGAGTTATATTGCTTACAACTGTTTAATTTTGATGTCATTCATGCTATGTAGGTGTTTTTTAGTTCTTTTTTTTTTTTTTAATTCATTTTGTTCCTTAAATCCTTTCATCCTAGCTTCAATCTTTTCTTCCTTTTTGTAAAAAGAAAAGCTCTCACAGATGCTAAGTTTGCATTTCCAATTTGTTTTCTGGTGAAGTAAAAACACACAAGCAGAATGTTAGCTGTTTAAACTTATTATAAAATTGTTAAAGTTGCCCAGATGCTGTGAAAATTGATGGGATAAATGTTAGGGGAAATTTTACTTGGATATCATTTCAGAGACTTCTTGAGCTCTTCAGTTTCACGATAGATTTCTCCTCTTCAGCCTACTTTTGGAAGCATTTGGGTGGAGGTGGGGGGAAAGTGAGCTGCTTGTCAAAGTTATTCCCTGCAAGAATACGATGGTTTGGAACCTCTATACCTTGGGCAGGTTTCTATAAGTTGAGTCAAGGCCCAGGAATCATTCACGGAAATGGATAAAAAATAGATTAAGGTCTTTGTGTGAACAGATTCAAATTATAACTAATATTTATTGAGTGTCTGTTATTTTCCAAACCTGTTATAAGTGATGAGTGGCTTTCTGGGTGGCTCAATTGGTAAAGAATCTGTTTACAATGCAGAAGACTCAGGTTCGATCCCTGGGTTGGAAAGAGCCCCTGAAGAAGGAAATGGTGACCCACTCCAGTATTCTTGCCTGGGAAATCCTGCGGACAGAGGAGCCTGGAGAGCTACAGTCCATGAGGTTGCAAAGAGTTGGACACGACTTAGCAACTAAACCACCAACCATTTACAGGTGCGGAAGACCAGCAGTGAAGGTGGAAATTCTGATGGGATTTTACTCAGAATTATGCATGGTAATTCATATCTGATGAATCAAAAAGTAGGTTTTAAACCAGAAGCATCAATTCTCTCTTAATCTTTGGGAAAAAGAAATGTAGCTTCTTTTTTTAAAAAAACATAATTTCTAACACTTTCACATTTCATCTTTTTTTCTAGCTCCCACATTCAGCTGGGTGAAAGTGGGGAAGTCATTTATTTACTTTCAGCCTTGATATCCTCATCTAAAGTTAGGGAATTCAGTGGAATAGGAGAGCTCAAAGAGGTTCTCAAAGTGCTGTGTATATTTGAGTCACCAGAGAGCTCAATAAAACACACATTCTGAGCCCCACCCCCGGACTTTCTGACTCAGTAGGTCTGGGATGGGGAGGAATTTGTATTTCTTTAAGCATGCCCATCCAGGACCACTTTGGAAACCACTGGTCTAGGATGTTTTGACCCACCCAATATTCTCTGACTTTAATATATTTAAAACATGATATGAACATGAACTTTCTCATTTCTAACTTCATTAGAAGAGTCTTCTCAAGATAATTCCATTTAAGGCTGTGCAGACTAGCACCTAGACAACTTCCTTGATAATCCTTCACGCCAGTGTTGATTTTCAAAATGTGGACACTGTGAGAATCAGAACAACTCCCTTATACCCAGGGACACATGAACGCCATCTTTATTTCTGGGTCCACACCTTATTTATTTACTGTTAAGTGATATCCCAGCTCCACTGCACTGAAACTCTCTGCCCCTCCCCTTCCGCTCTTCTCCTCCGGAGATCCTGCAGATTTTTAATCTTTTGGCAGGTGGGGAGTGGGGGGAAAGTAGGGAGAAGAAATCTCCTTGGCACTTAAAGTCAGGAAGGAACCTTGATAAGTGGATGGGTCACTGAAATCCAGATTAGGCTGAGCTCTTATAGAGTCTAAAAGTCTACCTGTGGGCTCTGTGCATAGATGTTTCGATGTCTCTGTGGAGGATGGTGAGTCTAGAATGAACCCTTATGTGACACAAGTGATAAGAAATCAGAGAAATCCCCAGGACCAGATCAATATCCTTTGGCTTCTTATATTGTTCTCTTTCATCCTCACATAAAATTTCCCCATATCTAGTCACAATCTCTTTGATCGACACCTGGCATGGAAATCTTCTGCTGTTTCTATTGGTGGCTCAGAGGAATCTAGAACTCTGAGCAAGTGGTGGTGACCTGCTCTTGGTCCCCCAGATCATGTCCGTTGGGCTGTCTCAGACTTTAGATGAGGGCGGCAGTGGGGCCTCCTCACAGCCCCCTAAACATCCCCAGCGGCTGTGAGTCCCTGGTCAGCCCATGTCTAGCTGCACCTGTCATGCTTGGTTTATACTTTTCCTTCCTAAATCTTCATTAGGCCACACATTCATCAACAACCACATACACGATACTGATATCCACATCTCATCTCTCATTCTGCTTTTTTTTAATTAATTAATTTAATTGGAGGCTAATTACTTTACAATATTGTGGTGATTTTTGCCATGCATTGACATGAATCAACCATGGGTGTACATGTGTCCCCCATCCTTAACCCCCCTCCCACCTCCCTCCCCATCCCATCCCTCAGGGTTGTCCCAGTGCACCAGCTTTGAGTTCCCTGTTTCATGCATCAAACTTGGGCTGGTGATCCATTTCACATATGGTAATATATATGTTTCAATGCTGTTCTCTGAAATCATCCCACCCTCACCTTCTCCCACAGAGTCCAAAAGTCTGTTCTTTATATCTGTCTCTTTTGCTGTCTTACATATAGGGTCATCGTTACCATCTTTCTAAATTCCATATATATGGATTAATATATTGTATTGGTGTTTTTCTTTCTGACTTACTTCACTCTGTATAATAGGCTCCAGTTTCATCCACCTCATTAGAACTGATTCAAATGAGTTCAATAGCTGAGTAATATTCCATTGTGTATATGTACCACAGCTTTCTCATCCATTCAACTGCTGATGGACATCTAGGTTGCTTCTATGTCCTAGCTATTGTAAACGGTGCTGTAATGAACATTGGAGTACACCTGTCTCTTTAAATTCTGGTTTCCTTGGTGTGTATGCCCAGCAGTGGGATTGTTGGGTCATATGGCAGTTCTATTTCCGTTTTTTAAGGAATCTCCACACTGTTCTCCATAGTGCCTGTTCTAGTTTGCATTCCCACTATTCTGCTTTTAAACTGGAGGGTATTCCCTTGGGGACATGGGACCACAAGTTTTGAAATCATCTATTCTGGGGACTTTTGACTTTATCCAAAAGCATCACAGTTAGGAGGGTACTTTGGGGCTGCAAGGGGTGAGAGCGGGGAGCAGTTTGGACCAACCCCTCACTTAGCTTTTTTCAGTCTGTTTATATATTAAGATTCAACATAGGGTTTTATTTTTTGAAAATTAAGTAGCTTCAAAAAAAAAAAAATAGCAGGTTGAAAACCACTCAAACTCTGGGAGATGGTAAGGGACAGGGAAGCCAGGTGTGCTGCAGTCCATGGAGTTGCGAAGAGTTGGACACAACTTGGCCACTGAACAACAACAACCCATTGTACATCTGAGAAAATAGCCTCAGAAACTGGCCCAAGTTCATGCAGTCAATTAGCTAGGAGAAAGGTATGTGTACGTGCATGCTAAGTCGCTCAGTTGTGTCCAGCTCTTTTCAACCTCATGGCTTGCAGCCTGCCAGGCTCCCCTGTCCATGGGATTTTCCAGGCAAGAATGCTGGAGTGGGTTGCCATGCCCTCCTCCAGGGGATCTTCCCAAACCTGAGTCTCTTACGTAGCCTACGTTGGCAGGTGGATTCGTAAGCACTAGTGCAACCTGGGAAGCTCCAGAGGAAGGTATGGCCTCTACAAATTCAGGTACAGTAATCTACTTTTCATGAGATATCCAGGTGGTATGACTAAGTCATTTTCAGGTGCTCAGATTCATTATTTATTGTTTTTATATTCAGATAAAATCCACATAAAGTGAATCATTTTAAAGTGTATAATTTAGTGGCATTTATTACATTCACAATGTTGTGTAACCATCACTTCTATTGAGTTCCAGAATATCTCAGTCACCCCAAAAGGGAAACCCCACACCCATTCACCAACTACTTCCCATCCCCCTGGCCACCCCCAGCTCTTGACAATCCGAAATCTTCTTTCTGTCTCTGTGGTTTTATGTGCTCCGGATATTTCATATTTACGAAATCATATAATATGTGGTGCTTTGTGTCTGGCTTCTCTCACATGCCATGTTTCCAAGGTTCACCCACATCATAGCATGTATCAGCACTGAATTCTTCTTTATGGTTGAATGATATTCCAGTGTATGGATATACCACATTTTGTTAATTGTAGCATCTTTATTTTAATTTTCTTTTCTAAGGATCCTATTCTGAATCCTGGAAGTATGTTGCCTATATCACTGAATCCATAGGATGGGGAAAAAAAAATAAAGATAATAGCTGAATTGCCAAATGCAGGGCTTTGTCCTCAATCCTCCATGGCAGTTGCTGGTCCTCATAGCAATTAGTTGAGTACTGACCTTAAATCAGCCTCTTCATTCCCCTGTGCCTCAGTTTCCTCAGCTGTAAAGCGGGCTTGATGACTATGTGCTCCCTGCCCCAGAGGGAGTAAAGAGTTAACGCTCGTTAAAAGCTTTGAGGTTCTCAGATGTTAGGTACCATACATCGTGTATAAATACATTGTATCAACATAATAAGCATCTACCAGGAGTCCAGTTTGTTTTTTCTAGCCACCTTTTAAAAAACTGGCATACATCAGTCAATTTTCTCAGGCGTACTGGTTGTACTTCTCCTTGTTCCAGCACCTGCCTCACTCCTAGGCAGGGTACCTGAAAGGGCTGTTGCCACTGCCTCCTCCAGTGTATTACCGGCTCATCAATTCTTGAAAGAATATAGGTGTTACAAGTCATTGAACACGACTGTGTGCTAAATGTAAGACCTTTGGTTCTATAATCTCATTTGATCCTCACTGTGGCTGTTACGTATAGATGCTACTACAATGAGAATTAGCCTTCCTTAGTGGCTCAGATGGTGAAGAATCTGCCTGCAGTGCAGGAGACCCAGGCTCGATCCCTGGGTTGGGAAGATCCCCTGGAGAAGGGAATGGATATCCATTCCAGTATTTTTGCCTGGAGAATTCCATGGACAGAGGAACCTAGCGGGCTATAGTCCATGGGGTCCCAAAGAGTCAGACACAAATGAGTGACTAACACTTTCACAATTAGAATATGAGGCTTGCAGTGGGAATTTGCCGTTTGATTCCGGGAGCTCAGCCTGGTGCCCTGTGACAACCTAGAGGAGTGGTGTGGGGTGGGAGGTGGGAGGGAGATTCAAGAGGAAAGGGACTATGTGCACCTATGGCTGATTCATGTTGATATAAGGCAGAAACCAACACAACACTGTAAAACAATTATCCTCCAATTAAAAATAAAGAAAGAAAAATTTCGGGATGTAGAGAAAGGAAAAAAAAGAATATGAAACATGTGAGGCCCAATGAATTTATGTGTCTGGGCAAAGCTGCAAAGCCAGGAGCAGGTGGAGATGCCATCCAATCCTAGCTGTGTGAACTCTTTATGTTCTGTGCTGCTTCTCCTCCTAAGTGACTGTTTCCTTTCCCAAGAAGATTGGAATGGCCATGTAGGACCCTGTGCAATCTGAAAGGCCTCAGAAGAATTATAAAGTAGAACGGAAGAAGCAAACTGCACCAGGTTGAATAGCGCCCCTTCCCCCAACTCACGTCCACCCAGAATTTCAGAATGTGACCTTTTTGGAAACAGAATCTTGGCAGATATAATTGGTTAAGATGAAGGCATACTGCTTTAATCTGGACTCTAAACCCAATGACTAGAGTCTTTATAAGAGAAAAGAGAGGGCTAGGCAGACTCAAAGACACACAGAGGGAAGATGGTCAGGTGATGACAGAGATTGGAGATCCATAAGCCAAGGAACCGGAGAAGGCAATGGCACCCCACTCCAGTACTCTTGCCTGGAAAATCCCATGGACGGAGGACCCTGGTAGACTGCGGTCCATGGGGTCGCTGAGAGTTGGACACGACTGAGCAACTTCACTTTCACTTTTCACTTTCCTGCATTGGAGAAGGAAATGGCAACCCACTCCAGTGTTCTTGCCTGGAGAATCCCAGGGACAGGGGAGCCTGGTGGGCTTCTGTCTATGGGGTTGCACAGAGTTGGCCACGACTGAAGCGGCTTAGCAGCAGCAGCAAGCCAAGGAACACCTGGGATTGCCAGCAACAACCAGAAGCTAGGAAGAGGCAAGGACAGATTATTCTCGAACCTTTGGTGGTGGGGAGGAGGGGAAGAGTGTCCTGCCAAAACCTTGATTTCAAACTTCCAGCCTCCAGAACTGTAAGCCAATACATTTCTGTCATTTTAAGTCATCCAATTTGTGATCATTTATTACAGTAGCTCTTGGAAACCTTCCTACAGAAGTTTGTGTGGAGTCTTCCAACGGACTATTAATTTCACAAAGT
The DNA here is from genome assembly GCF_000754665.1 of Bison bison bison. Taxonomy (NCBI): domain Eukaryota; kingdom Metazoa; phylum Chordata; class Mammalia; order Artiodactyla; family Bovidae; genus Bison; species Bison bison. Next base: position 697,659 of record NW_011494797.1, on the reverse strand, counting down.
TACAGTTGAATGGAAAGATGTTTGGAACAGAACTTCCCAGGTGGTTAAATTAATGAAAAATTGAAACTTTGCAAAAATAAAATTCACTGCACATGTACATTCATTAGCTTCATGGCGATGATGCTTGTCGAGAAATGTTGATATAAGTGGAAAAGAAAATAAAGGAATAGAATGACATATTTCTGTAAATAATGGGATTAAAGGGATAGACTAGAAACATAGATTTGATGTTCAGGGAAGTGAAAATTTTTAGTGTTTATAACAGTTCATTCAATAAAGGAGGAGAATGAGCTGAAAACAAGATACTCAAGAAATATATTGAAAAACAAGAAAGTGTAAAAGCCTGTCTAAACCAAAATATTGATTAGTACATATTTACCAAGACTAGTTTCCTGGTTAATGAGCCTAGAAATTGAAGGTAACCTGGACTTTTTCTTTTTTGGGCAATGGGATTAAGTATTTAAATTAAATATTGCAGACAAATAAAATTTATCAGAATAAACGGATTGACTATGGAGGCTTTTTGGTCGTGTTGCTTTTTATTAACCGACTCATCCTAGTCTTCACTGCAGAAGCCTGTGGAAAGGACCATTGTCAAATTTTAGCCAAAAAGAACCTAGTTTCCAGGCTGAGGTAGTCAGCTATGATTTTCATTCAGTTAGAGCCAAACGAGCAAAGGATAATGACCTGAAATTCTGGTTTCTAATCCAAATTCTCATCAACAAGTCTGCAGCCTTCACTAAGACTCCAGTCTCCACAATTCTCAGTTTTCTCTTCTGTTTCATGGAAGTACTGAGCTATGATACATAAAAATAACTGCATCTGCTAAAATAGGCCTCCCAGGCAAATGAAGAGACCAAGAATGATAAAGTTGCTATGGGATGCACAGTGATAGGGATAGGAACCAGATCAAAGGGTATGGTTGCATATGTTCTTCATACATACTGTTCTCTAGCTGCAGCAGTGCTCGGTCATCTCATAGTGGTGGCTTCTCTTGTGGAACCTGGGCTGTAGGCACACGGGCTTTAATAGTTGTGGCTCAGACGCATAGTTGCCCCTCAGCATGTGGGATCTTGCCGGATCAGGGATGGAACCCGTGTTCCCTGCATTGACAGATGGATTCTTATCCACTGTACCACTGGGGAAGTCCAAAAATATCATTCTTAAGGAAACAGGCAAATGCATTAACATTTTGAACCAAAACATCTGACCTAAACAAAAATTGCAGTCTAAAATTGGTGAGACTGGGACAAGACGAATGTATTTAGTAAAAGGAGCTGGGGTTATTCTTTTAACCTTCTATGCACAAACACATGCATATAGAACTTTCAAAGTGCCTTACTCTGGCAGATACTCAAAAAAGACTGGGTGAATAAATGCTTTCTGTTTGCATGACACCAATATTCTCCCTTCCTGTCTCATTTTTTGTTTGTTTTCATTGTGCTTTTGTAGGGGTTTGTTTTGTGCTTTATTCTTGTTTTTAATTTAAACTTATTTTTCATTTTTTGGCCATGCCTCATGGCATGTGAGATCTTAGTTCCCCAATCAAGGATCGAATATGCACCCCTAGCAGTGGGGGGCTGTCTATGGGGTCGCACAGAGACAGACACGACTGAAGCGACTTAGCAGCAGCAGCAGCAGCAGTGGAAGCGTGGAGTCTTAGCCACTGGACTGCCAGGGAAGTCCTTGTTTTGTGTTTTAGATTTGAAAGTAGCATCATACGAAATTGATCACCCAGGCACTTCTCTGCTGTTTCTCTACTACCTTCTAACCCATCCATTCAGCTAAGCTTTTAATGAACCACATGAAACTCTTCCATTCAAGAACCCCAGGACTTCATTCTGAAAATACAAGTGTGTCTCTTCATCCCAAGTGCAAACTGAAAAACAAACAAACACACCCAATTCAATTTTTTAAGTAAAACCAACATCACAAATTATTTTTCAGGGCCAAATTTTTATTGTCTAGAAGTTCAGGGTATCACAAGTGGAATTTGGGCTAATAAAGACAAAGTTTCATTTTCTTGGCAGAGCTGTTTTTATAGGAAACTCATACAATCAGAGTTTCTTCAGCAATCACATCTAACAATTCCTGAATTACGTAAAACTGCCGGCCCTCGTCTCTATCAACTTGTAGTATCCTGGACATTACAAGCCATTTGATACAGTGGAAGGCAGAGTTTACAATTAGAATTTGGCAGGAGGACTAGAGTTTGTCACTTACCCTTTTGTGCCATTCTATCTTAAACTTGTTGGAATGATCACCATTATCTACAGATTTGGTTCATATTCTGGACACTGAATATTCAATTTGCAGAAATGATTATTAAAGGAGCTTTCAGATCCATGGATGAAAGACATAAGTACAGAGAATTATTATTATTATTAGTCTTGATTATTGTTATTATTATGATGGCTGGCTGTTATTATTGCTTTATTGGAACTTGTGAAGATTAATAGTTGTGCTGATGATCTTGAAGTTCTTAGCTCCTTTGTCAATACTACTTGATCTATTTAGCTTTAAACTGTTAAGGATTTAAGCCAATTGAACTATGGAGCTTGGTGAAAATAGCTCCAACAGAGTTGGAGGATGAATCATATCAGATTCTGTGAGCAAGATGTAAGGTAATACTCAAAAAATGTGAAAATCTCTCTTTATTGGTGCCCCTCCTATCACTACGCTGAGACAGATCATTTTCATATTCTATGGAAATCAATCACCTTATAAGAAGGATAATTTGGCAAGAATCTACTCTGTTGACAGTTTGTATATAGGTTTTGAATCTAGATTCTCTAAATGTGCAGGCGTGCTGGGTTGCTTCAGTAGTGTCTGACTCTTTGTGAGCCCATGGACTGTGGCCCACTAGACTCCTCTGTCCATGGGATTCTCCAGGAAAGAATACTGGCATGGGTTGCTATTTCCTGCTCCAGGGGATCTTCCCAACCCAGGGATTGATCCTGAGTCTCTTATGTCTCCTACATTGGCAGGTGGGTTCTTTACCTCTAGAGCCACCTAGGAAGCCCAGGTTATCTAAATATATATGTATTCAATTCAGGGAGATTTTTGGGCGGATGGAAATTATCCATTCTCCATGTTTCCATATTTCTAGATTATTTATCAGTTAGTCTACAGAATGACAGTTTATGTACATGTTATTTCTACCTTCAGCAGTTTCCAACCTAGTTGAAGAGAAGACAGATAAGTCAACAGTGAAATACTTTATGATGAGTTCTGTAAGAGGAATACAGACAACACACTATAGGACCTGAGAAGAGAATCACCCAGACTATGGAACCAGGGCATCTGGTACAAGGAAATGATGATTATAGGAAAGGAAAAGGGAGAGAAGGGGGCTCTCAGGGCAGGTGAACCAAGTAATGAAAGCTTGTGAAAGAAGGAAAGTAAATTTTATGATGCATTTTAAGAAATTTCATGTGTCTGGAGAAAAACGAGACATTATTGGTCCTACTCCCCTCTGTAGCCCAAGAGCCCAGTCATAGTTGCCCCTGTGGCAGAGTGCCTTACTGCTGGCACATGGTTAGACTAGGAACTGCCTATGTGGACTTCTAGGCATAGACCAAGTTTTAGCTATAGTTATCTGGGGGCAAGTTCGTATATATAAATATATTTATATATAAAATATTATATATATATACACACACGTATATACATATATACATATTCTCCAAGCAAGAATGCTGGAGTGGGTTGCCATTTTCTACTCCAGGGGATCTTCCCAACCCATATATATGTGTATTTTGGCCACCTCATGTGAAGAGTTGACTCATTGGAAAAGACTCTGATGCTGGGAGGGATTGGGGGTGGGAGGAGAGGGGGACGACAGAGGATGAGATGGCTGCATGGCGTCACTGACTCGATGGACGTGAGTCTGGGAGAACTCCGGGAGTTGGTGATGGACAGGGAGGCCTGGCATGCTGCGATTCATGGGGTCGCAAAGAGTCGGACATGACTGAGCGACTGAACTGAACTGAACTGATATATATATAATATATCTATATGGTTTATACATATATATATTGCACATCATCAAAATCAAAAACTTTTGTGCATCAAAGAATATTATCAAGAAAGTGAAACAACAACCCACAGAATGGAAGAAAGTATTTACAAATCCTATATCTTATAAGTGTCTAGTATCCAGAATACAAAAAGAACACATGTACACATACCAATGTATGTACATACACATATACACACAAATGTATGTTTTACATACACATGTACACACACACACACACTCTCCCCTGCTTGATTTCATTCATCATCAGTGTGAGGTTTAGGATGATTCCAAGTGAAACAAAAACATATAAACAAAATTAATTCCAGTTCAGGCCCATATGAAAGGCCAAACTCGGTCCGCTTTAGATGACACAAGAGCCAAGGAGAACACCCCTCTGCTCTTACACAGGCTATTTTGTTTTAAACTCTGGACTTGAGGTATCAGCTCAAAGCAGCCTTTCCCCTTCCCCATAATGGATTGCCTTCGGCCTGTCTTTGGCTGTAATCAAAGTTCAACTCAATACTAGCAAATGGCTCAAGTGTTGAGGCTCCACTTGACAGGCTATAATTAGAAATACTTTCCTTGACCTTTTATAAACCACTATCCCCCACGAAATTGTGCGGAATCACATTTAAAAATTGCTTTTGCATCTTTTGTGAGTACAGGCAAGATTACAGGATACTTTTATTTTAGAATAATTACACAGTGACCTTCAGAGTTATTTGCAAAGGTCATATTCTCTTCACATACCCTTGATTCCCTTTCAGTGTTTCCTTTTGTCCCACCAGACATAAATTTAGCAAAGGAAGAAGAAAGCGAGTATTTTTTCTGCGGATGCAAACTGAAGAAGATAGTTCAAAGTCCCCATAGGCATTCGGAGGGCTGTGGGCTATGATAGACTATTTTCTACCATTTAGCTCCTGCATTATCACTACTCCTTTTTCTTCATTATTCTCCACTTATCACGTGCGGCATCACTGCAGAGCCCAAATAGAGAGTTGTAATTACCCGGCTGCCACCTGATAGCACCCTTTCTATCATCTTTATCTCACCAGGCCTTGCTGTTTCATCATTGGATAAAACTGGCCCGTGGCAACGCCTGTGATAGTGCATCTCAGAGATACATTTAAAGTTTACTCATTTATCGCAGAAAAATGCTGAACCCAGGCAGTTATTAGATACACTTGCTGGTTTATTTGTTCGGTAAGGTTAACTTTCACTACCTTTTGTATCAGCCATTTTTTCCTTTTCTTCTTGGAAACACCGAGGTCACAACTGCTTACTGAAGTGATATTGTGATGAAATTGTCCAGCATCAAGAATACTGAGACTGCCTACGGGTGCAGGTGTGTGCATGCACACCTGTGTACACACTCTGACACCACCGTGCTGCCCATGGAACTCAAGCGTCCCTCTCATCAGGCACACCTAAACAGGGCAGCACCCTGCTTTTAAGGGGCTCTTTGAGAGAGTTGCTGCATACCAAGACATTAGGAAGCATCACTTTTTATAAAAGGTGGATGTGCTGATGATTTAAAAAATCAGAGCACAGAGAAGTTGATTTCTAAAAAAGTATAAGAAGGTTATTATGGGCACCTCTTTAACAGATTCCTTGAGCTTTTCCTTTGCCATCAGAGGATACAGCCCAGGGGCAGAATTTCCCTTATTATTTCAAGAATAAGTGATGTGTGTGTGTGTCTCTGTGGATGTGTGTGTGTATGAACGGGATACAATATGTCTTGGAAAAATGCCATACATTCTTAATGTATATAATTTGAAGAGTTTGGACGTAGGCATACACCTGTGTATTACAATCAGGCTGACAAACCTATCTATCTTCTTCAAAAGTGTCCTCCTTTTTTGTTGTTTATGGTAAGAATAAGTAATGGTAAGAACAAGTAACATGAGATCAATCCTCTCAACAAATTTTTAAGTACATAGTATGTGTTAACCCTAGGAGCTATGTTGCCCAGCGGATCTCTAGAACTTATTCATCTTGTGTCACTGAGACTTTAAATCCATTAAACAAAAAAGATATTTTTTTACTCTGGCAGAAAGACATATTATGAAGAAAATAAATTCTAGGGCTAATTTTTGTAACACTTTTATATATGCTGAGAGTGGTAGTGGTAAAACTAGTTAATTTGAAATGAACTTAATTTAATCAGTGAAAAAGTCAGTGAAATGAGCAAAAATTATTCACATTCATTTCAACAATAACAATTGCATTGAAGATGGAGGAGCCTGGTAGGCTAAAGTCCATGGGGTCGTGAAGAGTCGGACACGACTGAACGATTTCACTTTTCACTTTCATGCATTGGAGAAGGAAATGGCAACCCACTCCAGTGTTTTTTCCTGGAGAATCCCAGGGACAGGGGAGCCTGGTGGGCTGCCGTCTATGGGGTCGCACAGAGTCGGACACAACTGAAGCGACTTAGCAGCAGCAGCAGCAGCAGCAGACTTTAAAAAACTCGAGGAAAGTTCAT
>NW_011494797.1:663050-691053 GCF_000754665.1 Bison bison bison | reverse complement strand
GAAAAATTCTTTTATCTTAGACAATTTCGCAAGCAATCCTACCCATTTTGGAAAGAGCAGATTTGTGTGTGTGGTTGGACTTTGGTACTAATAAAAGGTGCACATTTCCCAAGTGTTGGATTTAAAATGTGGTCTTACAGAAGTGTTTTTTGAAATTATATCCTTCATGAATATTTAACCAACTTGATTAATTTGCTTTATGTGATGATCTATTTAAAACAACAAATAGTAATTCTTCATAATAACCATTCCCCGTCAGTTCACTGTAGATACATTCACACACACACACACACACACACATGGATAGCAGTGTACCCTTTACATGATTTACCAATTTGCTTAGAAGTCCTTCCGCTCCAGTTTGGTTTCTCTTTGACATGAAGATAAATTAGAATTGTGCCCTGCACTTCTGTAAAACACTTCTTTCACAGAGTAGTTCTGAAGAGTGGAGGCATGAGAGAAGTAGTGTAGCCGACCATGAGAAATAAAGCTACTATAGATACATGAGGTTTTACTATTGAGTCTGGAGGCTCACATAGAATAAGAATGAATTTCATTGAGTCTCATTTTTTCTGGAATTTTGACCATGTTTTGTTTGTTTCTGTTTGAGTTACTTTATGCTATTTTTGGATTACCTTGTACTTGTGTGTGTGTGTGTGTGTGTGTGTGTGTGTGTTGCTCAATCATGTCTGACTCTTTGAGGCACCATAGTCTGTAGCCCACCAGGCTCCTCTGTCCATGGAACTTCCAAGGCAAGAATACTGGAGTGGGTAACCATTTCCTTCTCCAGGGGATCTTCCCAATCCAGGGATTGAACTAAGGTCTCCTGCATTGCAGGAAGATTCTTTACTGACTGAGCCACCAGGGAAGCCTACTTATTTCAGGGGAAAAAGAAGTGCTGGGATTATATGTTTTCAGTTCAAATATAGTTTAATCAATGAAATGTATATTTACTATGACTTAAAATGTATTTCCTGTGAAGAGCACAAATAGCCAATTAAAGCTTTCAACAGGCCAACCAAAACAACTACAAGTATGGAATTCTAGTTTTCAGTTCAGTTTAGTCGCTCAGTCATGTCCGACTCTTTTCGACCCTATGAATCGCAGCACGCCAGGCCTCTCTGTCCATCACCATCTCCCGGAGTTCACTCAAACTCACGTCCATTGAGTTGGTGATGCCATCCAGCCATCTCATCCTCTGTCATCCCGTTTTCCTCCTGCTCCCAATCCCTCCCAGCATCAGAGTCTTTTCCAATGAATCAACTCTTCGCATGAGGTGGCCAAAGTACTGGAGTTTCAGCTTTAGCATCATTCCTTCCAAAGAACACCCAGGGCTGATCTCCTTCAGAATGGACTGGTTGGATCTCCTTATCAATTGGAATTAAAAACTGACACAAGGTCCAAAAGGATAGCCCCATCCCTGGTGTTCGTGGCTCTCCATTGTCTAGGACAGGAAATCTGCTTGGCCCCTGTGCGAGCCACTGAAAATGTTCGTCTCCTGGGGCTTGAAGCCTCAGCCAAGGAGGGCATGGGAAAGCATTTAGTGGTGGCTAAGCTTGGTCCACTCATACAGCCTCACTTACTGATGGGACTTCGAGAAAGTAACTTACCTCTTTAAGTAGGCAGAAAAATACAATCTATCTGTCAAGGAGGGTGGTAGATTGAGTACTGATCTTCCTTGACTTATGACACAGTTCGTGCTCATGATCATAGTTGCTCAGTCGTGTCCGACTCTTTACAACCCCATGGAGCCCACCAGGCTGGCTCCTTTGTTCATGGAATTTCCCGGGCAAGAATACTGGAGTGGATTGCTATTTCCTTCTCCAGGGGATCTTCCCAATCCAGGGATCGAACCCACATCTCCTGTGTCTCCTGCATTGCAGACAGATTCTTTACAGCTGAGCCACCGGGGGATGCCCCTATGATGGGGTTACGTCTCAATAAACCCATGTATGTCAAAAATATTGTAAGCCAAAGTTCATTTAATATATCTAACCTACCTACCAGCTTAGCATAGCTGTCAGCATATCCTGACAGCCTTTTGTCTGTTAAGCAAAAAGTTTTGTTACATGTTGTATATTGATAACAAGAAAGAACACTGGCTTTTATACACTGTGAAGCCAGACCATCACTGGATATTGGGATTAGGAATCTGGATTTCACTTTGGGTTTAAGATTCAACCAGAAAAATTTACATTAAAAATGAAAGTATATGAAAACTTTCCCCAAAAAGTTCTTTTCGGTGAGTACACAGAATCCTATCTAGAAATGCAAGATTTTTTTTTTTTTTTAACCTTTACAATATACCATGGCCATCAGGGGCAGGGCAATAGCAGGCATGTCTCAGGATCAACGTTGTTATGGCCACCGCCCAAGGATAAAGCAGAGAAATTTCCCAGATACACAGGACTTCCTCCAGAGTCAGGCTAAAATTCAGGTGAAGTAACAATTGACAAACCGACCAGCCTGATAGTGATGAACTCATTACTCTCTTTAAGCTATGGATCACAAACAAAATGCCTTTTAGACCTAATATATTTCTAGAGCAACTCTAAAGGCCTGTTCTTTTTCCTTGTTCAATGCCATTGAAGAATGTTTGAAGGGATCTTCATTGGAGGTCTACATGAGTTTCAGAAGATCCATGGAGCTTCTGAAACTTTCTGCAAGGTTTTGAATGTATGCCCTTTTTCTCTGAGAGAGAGTGCAGAGTTTGGAGTGGATTTTCAAAGGGGTTTGTGTCCTAAGAAACAGTGAAGATGCAGTCTTTTGTGACAAATTCTCCAGGAAAGGGAAGTATAGAAAATCTAGTAGGAGAAAGAACAGTGTACATAAAACAGAGGAAAGAATGGGATGGAGGTTTTCAGAGGAGACAAGCACATGCAAACTTACCCCTTCTTTTGTGCTACCTTCTCATAACCCTGGATTTGCCTTTGCCAAGCCTTTTGGCTGCAGTTCAAGAAGGACCAAACCTCGGGTATTCACCCCGCTCAGGAATGGCATGAAAAGGTTTCATGTAAACCCCCGCCCACTTCAGAAACAAGAGCCAGGTCATTAGTTTGAATTGGCTTGGATTTTTCTTTCTGTTTCAAAGAGCTGTAATTTGTGTTATGTGCACCTCAACACAAAATGGCATGTTGTGTCATGCATGTTTTAGCTCCAAGTTTATTGAGCCCGTATGTGTCATCTCTCCCAACTACTTTTTACCACTTTGAATAAAAGCGTAGGTGTTATTACGGCAGCTCCTAAAAGCAAGTCTATTGATCTATTAAAAGAAGCACTTTTAATTAAGCAATAATGTGTGGTTGAATCAAGATGCCAAGTCGTAAATTTCTATGAATGATTGCCAGGGGAAGGTATTGCAGAAATTTTAGTTATTCGCCAGATTTGAAAGCTGTTCTTCCAAGAAAATGTCTCTTCCTCATTGGGAAACCCATATATTTAATAGTTGCACTTTTTATACTGTTTATGTTTTAAGGACATCAAGCCTGAGGTTAGCCACATTTCAAAATGGATGATCCCACCTAACTTCTGCTGGGACGTCCCCTTGCATATAGAGCTCTTGCTTCCCTGGTTGCTCAAATGGTAAAGTCTGCCTGCAGTGCACAAGATATGGGTTTGATCCCTGGATCAGGAAGATCTCCTGAAGAAAAGGATGGCCACCCACTCCAGAATTCTTGCCTGGAGAATCCCATGGACAGAGGAGCCTGGCAGGCTACAGTCCATGAGGTTGCAAAGACTTGGACACGACTGAGTGACTAACACTTTCACTTTCACATTGAGAGGCATTTTTCCATAGTGGATAATTTCTCCCTGTTCTCTTCTAAAAAGAGAAAAGATTGATAAGCTATTAAAACAATCTCATATTGTTGCAGACTTTAAAATTTTCAAATCCTGTGCAATTAGAACAGCAGATCTGCTAGGGATCCAACAAACCCAGTGTGGAGCCTTAGAATCATCAGGTTCTTATTGCCTGACCCTTTCAGTTGCCTGAGTGTCCCTTTCTGTAAAAACATTAATGCTGTAGCATCAAGGTCTTTCTCAGTCTTAACTCCTGCCCTTTCTTATCCTGAAATCAGACCCCACCTAGTGGGTTCTTCCCTCTCTCTCCTATCTATCCAGATTTCAGCCACCGTTAAGCCCGTTCAAAACCTACCACCCCCATCAGTCTTCCCCTAAAATCTTGACACATCTTCATGTTTACATCACAAAAATGTATTTGTTACATTTAGTATTACATCAGTGTTGTTTCACAAGTGTTCCTTTTATGTTTTGAACCAGATTGAAAACTCCCTGTACGACCATGTCTTGAATATTTCATAGCACAGTACCAGGCATATAATAGATGCTCACTAAATAGTAGTGATAAGATGCATAGCCTCTCCTTTTTTCTTCCAATTTTATTGAGAACTGATATACAGCACTGTATAAGGTGCACTGTATAAGTTTAAGGTGTACAGCATAATTGGTTGACTTATATATATCATGAAATGATGACCATACTAAGTTTAGTGAACACATCTCATGAAAGTACAAAATAAAAGGAAGCAATGTTTTGTGTGTGGTGAGGGCTCTTAGGATTTCCTTTCTTAACAACTTTCATGTATAACACACAACAGTGTTAATTATATTAATCATGTTGTACATTACATCCCTAGTGCTTATTTACTTTATAAATGGAAGTTTGTACTTTTGACCTTCAGCAATTTCCCTACTCCCCACCTCTGCCTCGGGTTACCACAAATCTGATCTCCTGTCCTATTAGCCTGTTTACTTGTTTGTTTATTTTAGAAGTATAATTAACCTACAACATTGTGTTAGTTCCTGGTGCACAACACAGTAGTTCAATATTTCTATACATTGCAAAATGATCATCACATCGCTTGTTTTCTTGATGTGGCTATCTGGCATTGTACATTGGATAAAATTGGCTAAGCAGGTTTTAACCCGTGGTACCAAATTTCCCTCTATATTTGGTTTTCTGTCATAACTTTTTTTTTAAAGGAGAAGAGGAAGGGAGGTGGAAAAAAGAAAAAAAGAAAACCAAGGCTATCAGATCAGATCAGATCAGTTGCTCAGTCGTGTCCGACTCTTTGCTACCCCATGAATCGCAGCACGCCAGGCCTCCCTGTCCATCACCAACTCCCGGAGTTCACTCAGACTCACGTCCATCGAGTCCGTGGTGCCATCCAGCCATCTCATCCTCTGTCTTCCCCTTCTCCTCCTGCCCCCAATCCCTCCCAGCATCAGAGTCTTTTCCAATGAGTCAACTCTTCGCATGAGTTGGCCAAAGTACTGGAGTTTCAGCTTTAGTATCATTCCTTCCAAAGAAATCCCAGGGCTGATCTCCTTCAGAATGGACTGGTTGGATCTCCTTGCAGTCCAAGGGATCCTCAAAGCTATAATAAGGTTCAAAAACTTAGATAATAAATGTGTATTGTGAGCTAAAGGGTAAATTTATACTAATCAGCAGGTCTCAGCTGCAATATTGTGATTTATTAAACTGGACTCTCCGAATAAAATGAATTGCTTACACTAATATTTAAACGTTATCTTTTCTGCTTTGGTCTCAGGAGAAAAACAGCATCTATTTCATTCCCTTTTAGCTTAGTGGAGCAGCTAAAGGTTGAACATTCTTAGTGGAAAACAGTAGGGAAAGGATTGTGTGTCAGTTCTGAAGTTAGACTGGCACTGGTGGGTCAGACGGACATAGTGAGAGTAATGGGAAGCTCCTCTGGCTTGCCCTGTATGACGTCAGTATTATCACCATCATCATCAACATTATCACAGTGAGGGTGATCCCGCTCCTGGGTTTGACCAAGACAATCCTAATTTAAGCCTATTATGGTACCATAATTATTTTTTAAAACAGTTTTTAAAAATAATTTTGTTTATTTGTTTTTGGCCTTGCTGGGTCTTTGTTGCTGCTGGGCTTTTCTCTAGTCGGAGCAAGCGGGGGCTACTCTTCGTTGCAGGGTACAGGCTTCTCATTGCCCTGGCTTCTCTCGTGGAGCACGCGGTCCAGGGAGCGGGGACTTCAGTAGTTGTACACTCGGGCTCCGTAGTTGCGGCACAGGGGCTTAGTTGCTCTGCGGGCATGTGGGATCTTCCCAGACCAGAGATCAAACCCATGTTTCCTGCATTGGCAGGCGGATTTTTTACCACTGAGCCACCTGGGAAGCCCCTGCCATCGTTACTAATAGTGCACCTTTTCACTCAAAACTGTTCCAATTTGATGATAAATGATAGCATCATTCACATCATAGATCACATTTACTCAGCACTTACTATCATATACCAGGAATCTCTCTAATATATTATTTGCTTTGGTTTCATGACAATCTTACCAAATAGATACTTCTTTTAGCCTCATTTTACAGATGATGAAATTGAAGCATAGAGTTTAAGAAGCTTGAAGTTGTTAAGCTGGTATTTGGAAACAGGAACTCTCACTCCAAAACCCAAGATCTTAATCACTACCCTACTTTTTACACAGAAAATATGAGGATCTGTCCCCCTGCCACCATCTCCCAATGTCAGGTCCATCATAAGGTATTTCCATGTAGGAGGAATGCTTGGATCTCTGACAATGTTTTATCCTGTGGCCAAAAGCAGGGAAATGGGGATCTAGTTAATTGCAGCCATTTTAATCTTTACTTTGTTGTCCATCTGGCTAATAAATGAGCTTCTTTTCTTATTAAGAGCCTGGCTATAGAGTGCTTAATTCAGTTAAATCACAAGAGCAGGATTAAAAAGGACTAAAAAGGCTGCAAATTACTCAAGTTAGCCCACCATCATCTGTTAAAAGCAACCTTGTGTTGGTCACAGAGGCAAATTGCTTCACACACATACACACACACACACACACATGTCACACGTATCTTTCCTTTAATCGCCACCCCACCCCCCATGAGGTGTATTATTATCCAGATTCTACAGATGAAAAAATGTGCTGGAGAGCTTAACAGACTTGTCCATAATCGTCTAGCTGACAATGCTCGATCTCAATGCTAGGATTTTCAACCACGTATCTAGCTTTAAAGTCCATAATGTTTCTTACATTTATTTATTAATTTACCCTTCCCAATAGTGTTGAGGAATAATTGACAGATACAACTGTGCATATTTATAGTATTCAACATGATGGTTTAATGTATGTATACATTGTGGCATGATTCCCAAGATCAAGACAATTAGCACATCCATCACTGTACATTGTTAACTTGAGAATGCTTAAAGAAAAAGAATGCTTAAGATCTACTGTCAGCAATTTTCAAGTGTACTGTACTGAATCATTAGCTAGTATCATTGCTATGCTGTACATTGAAACCTCAAAACTTACTCTTTTATAACTGAAAGTGTGTTCCCTTTGACCTATATCTCCCTGTCCCCTCCACCCTTCAACCTCTGGCAACTCCCACTCCACTCTGCTTCTGTGCAAAATTGTCTTTTTAAAAACTCCCACATGTAAGTGATGCCATACAGTATTTGTCTTTGATTTATTTCATTCAGTGTAATGCCCTCTGGGTTCATCCACGTCTTTGCAAGTGGCAGGGTTTCCTTCTTTTTTTATGACTGAATAATATTCAGTGTGTGTGTGTGTGTGTGTGTGTGTGTGTATCATTTATCTGTTCATCCATGGCAATTATTTTTTGACCTTCTATTTTAAATTAATTATCGATTAATTGATATACCAGAGTAAGTATACAGAAACATTTTTCTTGACGGTCAACACAAATTTTGGCACCACTGCCTTTAGTAATTTATTCAGCAAATATTAGTTAAGTACTTTGTAAATGCCACGTCCTGTGCTTACTGTTTGGAAAGGGGTGTTGAACAAGAGCTTCCTTCCTCAAGTGCGTATGCTTTTGAAAAGGGAGCAACAGACACACAAAATAGTATACTGCAATATGATAAATGGCATAAATGCTGATGAGATGAGAACCTCGTGATGGAGAGAATTACTCTGTCTGGGAGGGTATGGGAAGAGCTGATACAGACTGGTGGCAGGAGATGAGCCAAAATGTAGGTCAAACTAGACAGTGACAGAAGTTAGATGCCACATAAAATTTTTGGATTATAGTCATAGAAAGACACACAAGGTAATTAAACAAAGCAATGACCCAGCTACATCTGAAACTGGGGAAAACGGTCCAGGGCAGTGATGGAGAGATGAACTGAAAGCAGAAGACATGGAGGTAGACATGGATTGAGAGCTTATTGGAGTGGATTAGGGCTCGAACCGGAATAAGAGCAATGAAAAAGAAGGACAGGAAATGGATTCAAAGGCCATTTCAGAAAATCTACAGGGCTTGTACTTACCGTTGGATTTGATGTTAGGTGCAAAGGGCTTTGGTTAATTCCCAGCGTTCTGGGTTTCTCTAACTTGGGGCATAGTGGTGCTCTTCAGTAAGATAAAGAAGAAAATGTGTTTTGCTTTAGTCCAAGTTGCAAATATAAATCAGGTGCTAGTAAGAGAGGCAACTGTTGGAGAAATGGGTTAGAAATCATTTCCAAATATGTCATATTCAGAAGTATAGAAGTGGACGAAAGCTTCCACCCTGGCTTTGATTAGTGAACGTTCCAAAATGGCAAAGTAATTGTCCAAAGGTAGTTTGGGTAGTATATGAGTCTGCTGTAGCATTCATGTTTCCTTTGGGGACTAACTTCCGGTGGAAATGACTAGGTTTGCTTTGCAGCTGCACTTCATGGTTGGCAGTCCTTACAAGCTGTGTGTACAGTCTAAGCACCTCAGGCAGGTGGTCTAATTCCAATTCTGTTGCTCAGCTGTTCAGTTGCTCATCTCCCATGGACTGCAGCACTCCAGGCTTCCCTGTCCATCATCTCCCGGAGCTTGCTCAAACTCATGTCCACTGAGTCGGTGATGCCATCCAACCATCTCATCCTCTGTCATTCTCTTCTCCTGCCTTCAGTCTTTCCCAGCATCAGAGTCTTTTCCAATGAGTCAGGTCTTCCCATCAGGTGGCCAAAGTATTGGAGCTTCAGCTTCAGTATCAGTCCTTCCAATGAGTGTTCAGCGTTGATTTCCAGTTCTGAGCAACTGCAAAATGAGACTCTAGGCTGCAACAAAGTCCTGGAGAGGCAAGGGCAGATCCAGGAGTTTAGTTAGACCTAAAGCTCTGAGCTGAACTTCTAAGAGCTAACCGACTTACTAGAAAGTACACCTAAGGTTGGGAAGGCAGTTTAGAAGCTGTCCTTCCTGACAGCACTGCTGACTCATGGGACTCACCAGCAGTCTCTGGCGCACTGGGGAACGTTCCTCTGGCACTTGAAAAGACTAAAAAGCATGTAGCCACTTCAGGTGCCTTGAAAGCTGTTGTATATGCTTATTGGAGCCTTAAACTATGGGATCTCCCTGGTATGTAGGCCATGCCTCCAAGGATGCTCTTTCCCAATTCAAAGAATGGGTGGAGGTTGATTCATGTTAGCTCTTTATAAGACAAGTTATAGGAGACTAGACTCAACTCTCTTAAATCCTGGCTCCACCATTTCCTGTTTGTGGGGTTTGAACAAATAGCTTAACTGCTCTCTGCTCACATTTTCCCATATATGAAATAGAGGAAATAATTTCTCTGAACTCATAGAATTAAAACAGATAATCTATGTAAAGCACTTAGAATAATAACTAACATATTGTAAGCACTGGGTAAATATTAGCTATTATTATTTTTTATACCAAGTTTGAGGGCTTCCCTGGTGGCTCTGCGGTAAAAAATCCGGTTGCAATGCAAGAAACACAGGAGGAGATGCCGGTTTGATTCCTGGGTCAAGAAGATTACCTGGAGAAGGGCATGGCAACCCACTCCAGTATTCTTGCCTGGAGAATGCCAAGGACAGAGGACCCAGGCGGGCTGCAGTCCATAGGGTTGCAAAGAGTCAGACACGACTGAAATGACTGAGCATGCACACATACCGAGTTTGGGTTAAGTCTCGGAGTGAAGTTGCAGGGCCTGCCATTTTCTCATTGCATTCTTTCTGAGGATCGCCAGATTTCCATGACTTTGGAGACTTGGGACTCTGCTTTCACATTTTCAGTACAGATGTGTCTATAGGACAAGTAGGATTTTGGTTGTGTGATGACTTTGATATGACAGGTCAGTGTATTCATGTTTCCAAAGTACTTTAGTTTGGCAATTCCTCTATTGCTGAAAGAAGATTAACACTTGACATGATAAGAAAGTTAGATCAACAAAAACCTTTGATGCAGGAGATAGGATAAGATAGAAAGTCACAGACTTCTATGGACTGGACATAGAACAAGGCTGACTTCTAGCAAAATGCCTGATGATGACTCAGTTTATCTATAAAAGAAGAGTCAGGCAAAGGCTAATCATGAAAGAAATGGATTAATAGTGTTAAAGATTAGATAGGAGGGAAAGGCATTAAAGAAAGATTGTCATGGTTAATAAGAATAAGGAAGAGAATGACCCCAGACTGAATAATCTCATCCGATCATTCGGTTGATGTGCTGCTGATGGGAAAAGATTGAAAAGCAAAGAAAAAGAAGTCAAAGGACAGACAAATCTCCCTCTGTCTGGCTTTCAATCTTTCCTTGGCAAAATGTGGAGGTTGAACTAAATGACCCCTAAGGCTTCTTCCAATGTTACCGTTGAATAACTTGTTCAATCCTACCATGGAGCAAAAAGAGAAAAGTCCAGGGCTGGAGTTACTATATATGTTACACACACACACACACACACACACACACACGTATGCCCATAGAATATATATTCATGCACAAACAACACAGCCACTTATTATTTTTCCAGTTATTAAATTTTTCATATCCTTTGTGTGTCTGTTGCTTCTCAGCAGTTATGTTTTTAATCAGTTAGGAGCTGTAGGCTGTAAGATCTTTCCCACATTTGCTGCTTTTGTCTCTCCTTGTTTGTTTCACTGTAGCATTTAGAGGGAGAAACCTGTGAATGAATTGAAACCCTGTGTTATCTTTAGAAGCAGCTAAGAAGCGGGAATAGCAACCCACTCCAGTATTCTTGCCTGGAAAAAATCCTATGGACAGAGAAGCCATAGGATACAGTCCATAGGGTCGAAAAGAGTCGGACACAACTGAAGCGACTTAGCACAAGAAGCGGGAAACATGGGCCGCCCCGCACTCAGGTTGGGGAAATAGCACCTTCTGGGAAGGCTGGATGGTGTTAGTTACCCAGAAGAGAAGAAAGCGAGCTCTGTTCTAGGATCTAAGAGTAAAATAAAAGAAACAGGACATGGACCACTGGGCTGATCAGAGTCTGAGCAGGGCTCTGGAGCCGAGGCCTCTGTGTAATGCTACATTATAAAAGAGCTCATTGTAAGCTTTAGAAATATCCTAAGAAAAATTGCCTTTGACAATTTTGAGGAGCAGCCACTAATCAGAGACTGATGTTCTCTTGGTGTGTTTTTATTTGCTTTGTTTCATCTCAGACACATTCAGAAATTTTGGCTCCTTTTTATGCATAGATTGCCCAGTAAACCATTAGATACTGGAAATTGTCATTTTCTCATATTCTATTGTTTTGAACTCATTTTTACTTCAAGCTTTCCATTTCTGAAAAACATCACAAACCAACAAAAAGTACAAAAACAAACAAGAAAAAAAATTAGATGTGAGACAAAGTATTTGTAAAGCCCTCAAAAACTAAATCTACATATGAAAGTCCCTTAGTCATGTCGGACTCTTTGTAACCCCATGGACAGAGAGCTTGACAGACCACAAGACTACTGAACTATGGGGACTATACTATCCAGCCTTCTCTATTTTTTTCTCCAGGCAAGAATACTAGAGTGGGTAGCTATTTCCTTCTTCAGGGGATCTTCCCAACCCAGGGATCAAATCCAGGTGTTCTGCATTGTAAGCAGATTCTTTGCCATCTGAACCACCAGGAAGGACTCTTGAGAGTCCTTGAGACAGCAAGAAGGTCAAACCAGTCAGCCCTAAAGGAAATCAACCCTGAATATTCATTGGAAGGACTGATGGCTGAAGCTGAAGCTCCAATATTTTGGCCACCTGATGTGAACAACTGACTTATTGGAAAAGATCCTGATGCTAGGAAAGATTGAGGGCAGGAGGAGAAGGGGGTGACAGAGAATGAGATGGTTGGATGACATCATCAACTCAATGGACTTGAGTTTGAGCAAACTCCCGGGACAGTGAAGGACAGGGAAGCCTGGCATTCTGTAGTCCATGGGGTCGCAGAGAGTCAGACATAACTGTGCACAACAACAAAAACTAAAAAGTGAGTGTATTAACTACCTGTTAATAGACTTCCTGGTGGCTCAGCAGCGAAGAGTTCTCCTGCCTTGCAGGAAAACTCAGGTTTAATCCCTGCCTCGAGAAGATCCCGTGGAGAAGGAAACGGCAATCCACTCCAGTATTCTTGCCTGGGAGTCCCATGGACAGAGGAGCCTGGCAGGCTACAGTCCATGGGGTCACAAAGAGTAGGACATGACTGAAGCGACTTAGCATGTACCTATTAACAAATTGCCACAAATTTAGTGGCTAAAAAACACAAATTTATTAGCTTATGGTCCTTTAGGTCCTAAGTCTGACTCGGGTCTCACTGGGCTAAATTCAGAGTGTTAGCCGGCCTGCATTCCTTTCTGGACATACCTGTTCCATCTTCTAGAGGCTGCCTGTTGTTCCCTCCCCCATCTTCAGAGCCAGAAACATTGTATTTCTTTGACTCTTCATTCATAATGACATCCCTCTCTAACTACAGCTAGGAAAGCAAGTCTCCAATTTTAAAGACTCCTGTGATAAGATAAGATTGGGTCCACTTGGATTATCTCTCCACCTCAAAGTTTTTTCACTTAATCACATTTGCAAAATCTCTTGGGCTCTGAGTGGTAACACATTCACAGTTTCCCGGGATTCGAGCATGGACATCTTTTGGGCACCCTCATTCTGCCTATCACAGTGAGTATTCAAGTCACTCTATGTTAAAATAAGGCATGAAAGTGTTAGTCACTCAGGTGTGTCTGACTTTTTGAGACCCCATGGACTGTAGCCCGCCAGGCTACTCTGTCCATGGAATTCTCCAGGCAAGAATACTGGAGGCGGTTGCCATTTCCTGCTTCAGGGGACTTTTCCAACCCAGGGATCAAACCCCAGTCTCCTGCATTGCAGGCAGAGGTTTTTTTTTTTTTTTTTTACTGTCTGAGCCACCAAGGATGGGTATATAATATTCTATAATTAACCAATCCTATTTTGATAGACTTTAGATTGTTTCAACTTTTCTAGTGATAAATAGTACTATGATACAAGGTTGCACATTTGACCTGTTATATTTGTAGGAGAAGTTTCTTTAGCAGGATTCTTTAATAGTTCAAAGAGTATGCACATTGAAACACCTTAAAAATTAAACGAATAATATACATCAGAATAGTATAAGGTGTACAAATCTAAGCGTGAAGCTTTGAAGAATTTTCATGAATAGAGCACACACAGGTCAATAAATAAAACATTATTCCTACCTAGAAGCCATTCCTCTGCCCTTATCCCAGGGACTCCCTGCCCCTCCCTAAAGGAATTACTACCCTGTTTTCCAGCATCAGACTGTTATCCCTGCTTTTGAACTTTTTAAATGGAATCAGGCACTGTGTACTTTTTTATGCCTGACCTTTCCTCCAACATTTTAGAGATTCATCTGTATTTTTGAGTGGCAGTTGTTTGTTAATTTCCATTACCATTTCATTGTGTGAAATGCTAAAATGTACTCATGTCTTCTACTGGAAAATTAGATCATATCTAGGTTGGACTTAAGAACATTCTTGCAGATGTCTTTTGGTGCACACATGCACCCTTTTTCTAGGTATATACCTAGGAGAGGAATTGCTGAGTCCTAAGTTATGTTTTGGAGAAGGCGATGGCACCCCACTCCAGTACTCTGGCCTGGAAAATCCCATGGACGGAGGAGCCTGGTAGGCTGCAGTTCATGGGGTTGCTAGGAGTCGGACCTGACTGAGCGACTTCACGTTCACTTTTCACTTTCATTCATTGGAGAAGGAAATGGCAACGCACTCCAGTGTTCTTGCCTGGAGAATCCCAGGGATGGGGGAGCCTGGTGGGCTGCTGTCTCTGGGGTCACGCAGAGTCGGACACGACTGAATCGACTTAGCAGCAGCAGCAGCAAGTTATGTTTATGAGCAGCTTTAGTAAATACTGAGAAAGAGTATCCCATTTTTACAAAATTTCTCCCTTATCCAAAGACATGGGATATTAGTATTTTAAAGTGTACTAAATACTTCAAGGCTCACCTTCAGAAAAGTTATACTGGGAATTCCTAACCCAGTTAGATCCAGGAGGAATCTAACCCTAAACACTGGAGGAGATCCAGTGGTTAGGACTCGGCACTCTGACTGCTGGGGTCCAGGGTTTGATCCCTGGTAGGGGAACTAGGCCTGGAGAATCCCAGGGACGGGGGAGCCTGGTGGGCTGCCGTCTATGGGGTCACACAGAGTCGGACACGACTGAAGTGACTTAGCAGCAGCAGCAGTGGAACTAAGATCTGGCAAAAAAAAAAAGCAAATTTATACCCCCACCAAAATCAGATAAATTCAAGTCCTACTACATTCTCACCAACACAAGGATTGTCAGTCTCTTTTATTTTATCAATCTCATAGCCAGCTATCTTATATTTCCTTGCAATAGTGAAATAAACATGCAATACTTCATTCAAATGGTGAAAATCCTTTCTCTCTTCCTCTCTCTCCTTCCTTCCCCCCTTCCCTCTCTCTCTCTGCTACATGTTCTTTGCCTTTTATCTATTAGAATGTCTAATTTCTTTTTTCTTTTTTTTTTTTTACTTTTTGTCCAGACCTTCAGGCTTATTAATGGTGCTTTTTTTGTCTCCACAAAAGCTTTATGCTTAAATGTAGTTAAATCCATTAATTTTTTCTTTATGGTTTTGTGCTTTTGTGTCATAGTTAGGAAAGCTCTCCTCAGCCAATATTATAAAAAACAATTGTTAGTTATTTTATGGGGTTTTTGACATTTAAAATTTTAATATATACAAAATTTATTTTGATATAAAGACTAAGATAAGGTCCAGTTTAATTTCTTTACCAAAGCATTAAGCAGTTACCGCCTTTGCAATGCTTCTACTTCCTATTTTGTTCTTTTGTCTTACTTCATTGGCTTGAAATTCCAGAATAATGTTAGGTAGTAGGGGAAAGAGCAGACATCCTTGTCTAATGTTTCACCACTAAAGCATAATGATGCTATAAGTTTAAAACTTATGCTTTTATCATATTAAAACACACATTTCTCTTCCTGTTTTGGCAATGTTTTCTAAGCATTTGGAATGGATAATGCAGTTTGTCAAAAGTCTTTTCAGCATCTATTCAGATCACATATTTTCCTTTAACCTTGAAGCTAGGAATTATATTAATCTTTTAAAAAATATTGAACATTTCTTAAATTTCTTGAATAATACCCATTTGATATGGTGTATTATTCTTTTGATATACTGCTGGATTCTGTTTATTGGTACTTTGTTTTGCATTTTTGCACCAATAAGTGGAATTAATCTGTATTTTCCCTTTTCTAAACTAATTTTATCATTATTGCCTTCACAAAGAGAACTTAAAAACTGTCTATCTTCATATTCTGAAAGCTTAACAAAGGCTCCGTGGAGGTCTGAAATTATTCAACTCTGAAACAAGCTAGACCTAGCATATTTTGGTATGTAGGAAGGGAGGAGTAACTCCTTGACAATATGTTCTTTTTTTTTTTTTAAACACCCACTCTAGACCATGCACTACAATTTTTGAAAATACATCTTTAATTGGAGGATAATTGCTTTACAATATTGTGCTTGTTTCTGCTGTACAACAATGTGAATCAGCTATAAGTAATATTCCGTTGTATCTATATACCATAACTTCTTTATCCATTCATCTGATGGACATCCAGGTTGTTTCCATGTCCTGGCCATTGCAAACAGTGCTGCAATGAACACCAGGGTACATGTGACTTTTTGAATTACAGTTTTCTCAGCGTATACGCCCAGTAGTGGGATTGCTTGGTCATACTGTAGTTCCATTCCTAGTTTTTAAAGGAATCTCCACACTGCTCTCCATAGTGTCTACATCGATCTACATTCCCACCAACAGTGTAAGAGGGTTCCCTTTTCTCCACATGCTCTCCAGCATTTATTGTTTGTAGATTTTTGATGATGGCCATTCTGTCTGGTGTGAAGTGATACCCTCCTGTAGTTTTGATTTGCATTTCTCCAATAATGAGCAATGTTGAGCATCCTTTCATGCGTTTGCTGGCCAACTCTGAAACCAACTAGGCCTAGCACATTTTAGTATGTGGGAAGGGAGAAGTGAGTCTTTGACAGGATCTTCCAACCTCTGTCGTACCTCTCAGGGCCAAAACACCTGTGGGTACTGTCCTACAGCTTGCTGGTAGCCTGCTTAAATAAGAATAACCAAATAGTCAAGTGGCAGAATCAGAAGATGACCCCACATCCTGATGACTCTATAAAGTTTTTCATTTTTTCATCATGCTGTATAGTCTTTCCCCCCAAGATCTGGGAGGGCTAATGCTGGAAAAAACAGTGCCACCTTAGAGTGTCTGCAAATCTCATGGACTATTATCAATACACAGTGTTTAGTTGTCCGTTGGTTAGACATAGTACCTGTGTGTGCATGGCTCAGAAGCTTTAACTAGCCCATGTGCATCTGTGTATACAGCAGACTTAGAATCATGAGTTTGTGGTGTCATGTACTAGGGAAGTTGCTTCCTGACATTTCTCTCCATTCACCACTGGTTTGTCCCACCACAGGCCAGAAGAAGCCTAGCCTTCTCTAACTGCATTTTCCTATTTTCATTATATAATCATTTGTGCCCTTGGCTTTTTCTGTTTATTTTTACTTTTGGCCATACCGCAAGGCTTGTGGGATCTTAACTCCTCAACCAGGGATGGAACCCAGGCCCCCCACAGTGGATGCGCAGAGTCTTAACCACGGAACCAACAGGGAAGTCCCTGCTCTTGGCTTTCATTCCTACTAGAGTAGGAGCATCCAAGTATATCCATTGTTGTATTTCCAGCATTTTGCACACTTTCTGGCATATATTGAACTGAGTATATAGATCTTTTGGTGGATGAAGCATTTCTTTTACAGGTTCTAATTACTCTTTGAAATCAAATTGGAAAGATGAAAATTTAGCTTTCTATTTCATGCATTATATACAAAAAATTAACTGAAAACAATTCCTTCACACTAGAGACACTAATGATCATTTACAGACTATTAACCAATTAAGAAGAAATGCAATAATCACTTTTAATTTGGAAAATCAAATCAGTAGAGGAAGATTAACTCAACATGACATAAACTAAATTCCTTTTGCCAGCTTGGGATCATTTTCCACCCGAGTTGTTAGAGTGAACAAGAGCTTGTTCATCCAAAGGCACCTACCAGTTTAGTAAGATCATTTAAAGCCTCAAACAGTGAAAGGGCTGACATTAGCTGTGCACTATAATTGCATGGCTCAGACAGTAAAGAATCTTCCTACAATTCGGGAGACCCAGGTTCGATCCCTGGGTCAGGAAGATCCCCTGGAGAAGGGAGTGGCTGCCCACTCCAGCATTCTTGCCTGGAGAATTCTATGGACAGAGGAGCCTGGTGGGCTACAGTCCATGGGGTTGCAAAATGTCAGACACGACCAAGTGACTAAAACACACACATGTAATTGCATATCTGCTGAATCTGTAAATGATATAAAATGGGTCATCTTTTACCCAGTGCTTTGAAATGCCACTTTGGCATAGACTCATTTTTCACGTATTTTTGAGTCTATTTCTGCACTTTGTTCTGGTCCACTGACTTGTTTCTTTTATAGTAACTTGATACTACATTTTTTATGCAGTAGGGCTGATCCCTCCTTTCTCTGCTTAAAAAATGTCTCTTGAGTATTTTAAAACATTTTCTTTTCTCTGTGATATTTGAAACGGAGAAGGCGATGGCACCCCACTCCAGTACTCTTGCCTGGAAAATCCCATGGACGCAGGAGCCTGGTAGGCTGCAGTCCATGGGGTCGCTAAGAGTCAGACACAACTGAGCAACTTCACGTTCACTTTTCACTTTCATGCATTGGAGGAGGAAATGGCAACCCACTCCAGTGTTCTTGCCTGGAGAATCCCAGGGATGGAGGAGCCTGGTGGGCTGCCATCTATGGGGTCTCACAGAGTCGGACACGACTGAAGCAACTTAGCAGTAGCAGCATGATATTTGAAAACAGCTTTAAAAAAATTTTTTTTATTGGAGGGAAATAGCTTAATTAGTTAGAAAGTCCTGGTGGCTTTTTAGGTGGGTTTGTGATAAGCTTATAGGTGAATTATGGGAGGATAGTTATATTTAGAATAATGATTTTTTAAATCTTTTTGTACGAAAAGTGGGTATGTCTATTTATTCAAAACATCTTCACGACTCTCAGGAGAACTTTAAAGTATATATATACTTTACACACACACACACACCTAAGCTTATCATGTTGTATTATAATTTCCTGTATATTAATCATTTTCCTTCAGTAGATTATCAGTTCATTAAGGGCAGCTCTTTATTAATCATTGTATTGTATTGTTTGTACTGTACTGTATTGATGTCCAGCCCTATGGGCAACGCTAACATGTAGTGAACATTCAATAAATAAATGGATGAAGTAGCTTCATCACAAACCCTGAGTGTTTTTGACTATTCCAAGTGACTGTATACCAATGTGAGGAAGTGGGGAAGCTAGAAGCTTGCAGAGATTACTGTACACAAGTTCTCAAAACCAAGTTTTGTCCTAATTCCTCTTACCCCTCATCCCACAGTTCCCCACCAGTCCTGAAAGCACAAAGAAACCATCAGAAAGACAAGTGACACTCATTTCTCCATGTAAATAACAATTTTGAAAGTACTATAAAGGGGTCCCCCATTCGTATTCCCTTTCCTTTAAGGGATGGAAGAAAATTGACTCTCAGAGAAGGGCTCTTTGGTACATGAATTCTTTATAACGGAGGCACAGGGGCTTGAAATGATGTCCTCAGCTCTCTCACTGGAAGTGTCATTGTTCTCAGGATGGGGTAGCTCTTGTGGAAAAATACCTTTTCTTTTGTCTATGGTGATAGAATGAGGCTTCTGGGCTCAATCAGCTCTTTGCTTTTTATTAATTTTTAAAAATTGGAATATAGTTGCTTTACAATGTTTATTTTTGGCTGTGCTGAGTCTTCATTGCTGCATGGGTTTTTCTCTAGTTGCAATGCTGCTGCTGCTGCTGCTGCTGCTGCTGCTAAGTCGCTTCAGTCGTGTCCGACTCTGTGCAGCCCCATAGACGGCAGCCCACCAGGCTTCCCCGTCCCTGGGATTCTCCAGGCAAGAACACTGGAGTGGGTTGCCATTTCCTTCTCCAATGCATGAAAGTGAAAAGTGAAAGTGAAGTCACTCAGTCCTGTCCGACGGGGGCTATTCTCTATTTGCAGTGCGTGGGCTTTTAATTGCAGAGGCTTCTCTTGTTGATGGTCAGAGCATGGTCTCCAGGCACGTGAGCTCAGTCGTTGCAGCTCCCGGGCTCTAGAGCACAGGCTCAGTAGTTTTGGCACAGGGACTTAGTTGCCTCCACAGCACGTGGGATCTTCCTGGACCAGAGATCGAACCCATGTCTCTTGCATTGGCAGATGGGTTCTTTACCACTGAACCACCAGGAAAGCCCCATCAAACAGCTCTTCGGAGAGAAACATAAACTCTCAAAATCTAAAATTTACGTGTGTGCGTGCTCAGTTGTGTCTGACTCTCTGCGATCCCATCAACTATAACCCACCAGGCTCCTCTGTCCAAGGGATTTCCCAGGCAAGAATACTGGAGTGGGTAGCTATTTGCTTTTCCAAGGAATCTTCCTGACCTTGGGATTGAACCCCTGTCTCCTGCATTGACAGGCAGATTCTTTACCTCTGAGCCACCTGGAAAGCCCACACATACCTGCATTCAAATTCATGAAAACTAGAAGTATCATTGCTCCCAGGATGGAGTGGCTCTTGTGGAAAATGCCTTCAGAAGTACTTCTGGCAACCCATCTCCTGTGCACAGCAGTCTGGAGAGCACCCTGCCTTCTTGGCTGTGAGGTCCATGTCCCATCCTGGGAGTCCAGTGGGCTCACTGGCTCAGGGGGAGATAAGTGCCCACAAGGGGTCTCTACCAGCACAAACCTCTTAAGTCTCTGTCTTTGGAAGTGATTGCCCCAGAACAAGAATGGAAATTGACTGATGGTCCTGCCAGGAAAAATATTGGAATAGATGAGCACTGCTTCCAGCTTAAGCAAAGTTGGAGCAGATCCTCCCAAAGATAGGATACCTCAGTTCAGTTCAGTTGCTCAGTCGTGTCCAACTCTTTGCGACCCCATGAATTACAAGATGCCAGGCCTCCCCGTCCTACATAATAAAATTTTGTAGGATGCATAATTTTGAATTTTTGATTATTGCTAAAGTACTTGATGAATCTCTTTATTTTGCATATTGTAAAGCCAAGACCCAGAAAGATAAAATGACTGGTTAGTAGTTACATGGCTGCTGCTGCTGCTAAGTCACTTCAGTCGTGTCCAACTCTGTGCGACCCCATAGACGGCAGCCCACCAGGCTCCACTGTCCCTGGGATTCTCCAGGCAAGAACACTGGAGTGGGTTGCCATTTCCTTCTCCAATGCAGGAAAGTGAAAAGTGAAAGTGAAGTTGCTCAGTCGTGTCCGACTCTCAGCGACCCCATGGACGGCAGCACACCAGGCTCCTCTGTCCATGGGATTTTCCAGACAAGAGTGCTGGAGTAGGGTGCCATTGCCTTCTCCTAGTTAGAGATAAAGCTGGAATGAGAGCTTGGGTCTTCAAGCAATTAGCCAAATGTCTTTTCCATTCTGTCACATTGCCATTGAAGTGAAGTGAAGTGAAAGTCACTCAATCATGTCCTATTCTCTGTGACCCCATGGACTATACCGTCCATGGAATTCTCCAGGCCAGAATACTGGAGTAGGTAGCCATTCCTTTTCTAGGTGATCTTCCCAACCCAGGGATCAAACCCAGGTCTCCCGTATTACAGGAAGATTCTTTACCAGCTGAGCCACAAGGGAAGCCCAAGAATACTGAAGTGGGTAGCCTATCCTTTCTCTAGGGGATCTTCATTTAATCCCAATATATTATCCCAATATATCTTATATTGAAATTCATATTTTATTCAAAAGCATTTGCTGTTAGATTAGGTGAAAATAAACCCAGGCTTCAGAGTTTTACTATAAATCTGCTTTTAGAAAAGTTAGCACTTGCTTAGAATGCTTTCAAAAATGTATTTTAACATACCTTTTCAGCTTAACATATTTTATGTCAGAGTCAAGTGAAGTAGCAACTGTTGATCAACACTATTATTATCATAGAAAAATTCAGGCTATTAGCTCTCACTTTATGCTGAGCACAGGCAGATAGTGATAAAAATCACAACTTTAAACTTTTTTTTAAAATCACCAAACGTGTGAAAAAGTCTCTTGGCATTTTGGATGGTGATAACGCACCTTTCTTCTTTGCCACATTCATGAAGTTTTTGACAAACGTAGGAGATCTGGAAATTCATTGCAGAAGATTTTGGTGCCAGGCCTAAGATTTGACTATGGGATCTAAAATCATATTGTAAACTATTATATAATGAACTCGTTTGCAAAAATTCAGCTTTCATGTGCATTCCCCAAGGTGTAAATGCTGAACTAATAATGTATGCATGCTGTTGCTTCAGTTGTGTCCAATGCTTTGGGACCCTATGGGCTGTAGACCGACAGGCTCCTTTGTCCATGGGATTCTCCAGGCAAGAGTACTGGAGTGGGATGGCATGCCCTCCTCCAGGGATCTTCCCAAGTGAAGGATCGAACCAGTGTCTTACGTCTCCTGCATTGGCAGGAGGGTTCTTAACAAGCGCCACCTAGGAAGTGGAAATAATACTGGATACAAATATAAATGGACAGTTGCACAGCACTTTTCATTTATGCATTCAAGATGTGTTTATTCATGATTATTTGTGCATTTATTCACTTCAATGGACATGAGTTTGGGTGAACTTCGGAAGTTGGTGATGGACAGGGAGGCCTGGCGTGCTGCAATTCATGGGGTCACAAAGAGTCGGACACGACTGAGCGACTGAACTGAACTGAACTGATTCACTTCAATGTGTCACATTCTGTGCTAGAGATCAAGATTCAGTGGTGAATAACACAGCAACAATATCTACCTTCAAGAAGTTGATAGCATGGTCAGTTCGAGACCTGTTAGAAAAAAAGATTATAACGTACCCTGGGAATGTATAACAAGGGACTGAGGAGGAGACTTAAGACTAGAAGGGTGGGTAAGAATTACCTTATTTAATTAATTACTCTTTAAAATTCTGTATTTATTTATTTTTGGTTGCGCTGGGTCCTCATTGAGGTGTGCAGGTTTCCCACTGTGGTGGCTTCTCTTATTGTGGAGCACGGGCTCTAGGCGCACGGGCTTCAGAATTTGCAGCACGCGGGCTCTTTAGTTGTAGCCCTCTGGGTTTAGTTGCCCTTGGCACGTGGGATCTGGACCAGGGAAGATCAAACCCATGTCCCTTATGTTGGCAGGTGGATTCCTATCCACTGCGCCACCAGGGAGGTCCTCTAGTTAATTATTGATGGAGAAGGAAGAGACAGAGGAGAGTGAAGCAGCCAGAACAGTGAAGGAAGGGTGTTTTCCTCTCCCTATTTGAAGGGCCTTTAGTTTAGTTTGGAGAAGGCAATGGCACCCCACTCCAGTACTGTTGCCCGGAAAATCCCATGGATGGAGGAGCCTGGTGGGCTTCAGTCCATGGGGTCGCTAAGAGTCAGACACGACTGAGTGACTTCACTTTCACTTTCCATTTTCATGCATTGGAGAAGGAAATGGCAACCCACTCCAGTGTTCTTGCCTGGAGAATCCCATGGACAGAGAAGCCTGGTAGGCTGCAGTCCATGGGGTCGCACAGAATCGGACACGACTGAAGTGACTTGGCAGCGGCAGCATAGTTTAGTTTGGGTTGATTTTGAGATTTATAAAATGGCATCAAACTCTATGCTATCTTCTGCTACTTGCTTTCATCCCTGAACATTATATTTCTAAGGTTCCTCTATGTCAGTGTGTGTAGTTGTGGTTTCTTGAGCCTTGTTGCTATGTGGTATTCCACCTGGGAGATGTATCAGAATTTGTTTTCCTGTCAATAAACATTTGGCTTTTTTTTTCTCTCTCTCTCCATCCATCCCTCTACTTATCTATCCATCCTTATAATCAAGGCTGCTTTGAACATTCTTTCACATTTCTTCCAAAGGATGTATTTTCTCCAAGGCATGTACACATTTTCTTCAGGATTAGAACTGGGTGATAAAGTATATGACTAGTCCTTGATTAAAATAATGCCAACTTATTTTCCAAAATACTTTTGAATCTTTACATTTTTCATCTTGTTCTACCACCTTGCCAATACTAGGTATTGTCAAATTTTGATTTTTGCCAATTCAGTAGCTTTAAAATCATATCTCACTATGTTTTAAATTTATATTTCCCTTATTACAAACAAAGATGAGTTTTTTTATGCTTATTCATCATTTTAAAAGTTTTTTATATGTATTTTAGATAATTCTTTTTAAAATAAACTTTTAAAATAACTGTGCTGCAAATAACTCCCTAATTAGTGGCTTGGATTTTCGCTTTTAAAATAATTATCAAATGAACAGAACTTCTTAACTTTAATGTAGTTCCATTTATAACTATTTTCCTGTTCTTTATGACTAATGCTTTTCCATGTTTCAAAACAAATTTTCCTGTTTCCTAAGGTCACAAAGATACAATATATTTTATTAAACAAAACACAGTTTTTTAAAAAAATATTCAGGTTATTATTCATTTAAAATCAATGTCTGTACATGGCATAAAAGAAAGATCCAGTTTCCTAGTGGTTAATTAACTGACCAACACCATTTATAGACTATTTCCTTCATTTTTCCACTTATCTGGGAACCACGTCTAGTTTTCATACAGATGTGACCCTGTCTCTGGGCTCTTTATTCAGTTGCACTGATCAATTTTTTTCTCTTTCTCTGTCTTATTTCAGACTACCTTTTAAAAAACTTGTTTTAAATTGAAGTAAAGTTGGTTTACAATGTTGTGTTAGTTTCTGGTGTATAGTAAAGTGATTCAGTTATATTCTCTTCAGATATATTCTGAATATATTCAGATACATCCTTTTCATATTCTTTTCCATTCTAGGTTGTTACAAGATATTGAACATAGTTCCCTGCGCTCTGCAGTAGGACTTTGTTTGTTATCTATTTTATTTATGGTAGTATGTATCTGCTAATCTCAAATTCCTAATTTATTCCTCCCCACTATCTTAATTGCTGTAACTTGATTACAAGCCTTGATATATGGTAGGGAAATCTCCCCTACATTCTTCATCAGAAGTATCTTTTTTTTCTTTTTCTTTTTTTCTAGTGTACCATGTGGGACCCTAGTTTCCTGACCAGGAATCGAACCCATGCCCCCTGAATTGGAAATGTGGAATCTTAACCACCAGACCACAAGGAAAGACCCCTTTAGGAGTGTCTTGACTATTCTTAGCCCTTTGTTAATCTGTACAGATTTTAAAATCAGCTGGTCATATTCCTCAAATAATGCTGTTAAAGTTTTGATTGAGAGCACTTTGAATTTATAGGTCATTTTAGAAAGAATTGATATCTTTTCAGCATTGAACTCACATTGTCCATGAATATTATATGTTTTCTTATTTATTTAGGTTTTGCACATCTTTTAATGGATTTGTTTCAGTTGGTATTATTATTATTATAAGTGGTATGGCATTTTTGAAAATTTCTATTATTTTCCTTTAGGAAAAATCTGGTTTATTGAAAATTTTAAACTTACAGAAAAGTACATTAATGTAATAAATCTCTGTGTATCCATCATCATCCATAATCTCCATGGCTTCCAATTCATGGCCAGTCGTGTTTCATTTATACCTTTCCTCACCACTTCCCTGCTAAACATTTTGGAACAAATCCTAGGTATCTTACTATTTCATGAATATTTGGGTATATTTCTCTAAAATATAAGAATTACTGTATGTGGCTCAGCGGTAAAGAATTCTCCTGCAATGCAGGAGCTGCAAGAGGTGTGGATTCGATCCCAGGGTCGGGAAGATTCCCTGGAGAGGACACGGCAACCTACTCCAGTATTCTTGCCTGGAGAATCTCATGGACAGAGGAGCCTAGTGGGTTATGGTCTGGAGGGTTGCAAAGAGTCGGACACTTTTCTGCAGTCTGGATGTTGCAGACTGGTCAGTGTGGTGTTGTGTGTGTTCTCCTCCTGTTTATATATTAAACTAGTTGTTTGCGCCTGAGGCTTGAGCACACTCTACGTTAATTTCACGGCAAGACTACTTCATAGGCAGCAGTGCGTACTTTCTTTGGGAGACACAGAATGCCTGGTCTCTCTTTTTTGTAATACTACCAACTTTTGATGATTATTCTCTTAGATTCATTTATTTATTAGAGGGTACAGAAAACTGGAATATTAATTCTATCCTTTTGTCTTCTTCTGTAGAGAAAGTTTCCCTCATCAGTTGTTTTTCCTGAGGTACATAAATACACATAGAAAGACAGGATAAATGCTTGATCCCTTCTCTTTATTTTACCAAATTTCAAAACAGTGACCTTAACTTGAATACATGCTTTAAAAGTAAATCATATTTTTATTTCAAAGCTATTCCCTATTGATGAAAACTGCAAAGATGGATCTTTTCTTTTGATTCTGCCATCAGAGCAGCTTTCTAAGACATCAATTTCTAAGACATCAATTTTGTTAACTTCATATTTGCATTGGTTTTCATCCCCTCCCAATAAAAAAAGATTAGTTGCATTGGTTACACAACATATTTACTGATGTAATTCTGTATGAATTTTGATATATTCCAAAAATCAAATTCACTATTCAAAAATTAATTGTTTTATATTATCAGTGTGTGTGTGTGTGTGTGTGTGCTCAGCTGCTGAGTCATGTTTGACTCTTTGCGACCTATTCCAGGGGATCTTCCAGACCCAGGGATCTAACACATGTCTCTTGGGTTCTGCATTGGCAGGCAGATTCTTTACCACTAGTGCCACCTGGGAAGTCCTATATCATCTATGAATCCATTTAAAATTATATGCAGAATTCCAATTTCTTCTCTATCCCCAAACTCCCCTCCTCCACCCCTCCCTCTTCGTTCCTTTCTTTCCTTCTTTCTTCCTATCTCTATCGGTCCATCTGTCATCTACCTATTCTACACTCATATGGTGAGATTAGCACACACTACTTCATCTGCTATGGCTCAAACGAGGTTGCCCTGTGTTTTTTGGTGTCAATGCAGCTGTCAGGGTCACAGGCTAAACCAGTTGGAAACAGGTAGGTGCTCCCTGAGGTGTTACGATGACTCACTCCTTGCAGCAACACTTCTCGGGAGGACTTTTCCCACCACGTATGCTCACTGTTTATCTCTGACACTTAAGGGCTGGGCCAAAGCTTGACACTAAACCCCCTTAACTAAGCACACTCTTAACTGTTGCTGCCAAGTCATGCACCTGCCCTGGGGGTGCTAAGCAGAGGGGCCTTCAGCCTCAGTCCTCTGCTGTTAGAACCAGATGCCCCACTAAACCATCCAGGGTTTATACACCCATATTTTTTGGTCAGCTTCCTAACAAGGAATTTTGAAAGAGATATGCTTTGTCACCATTAAAAAAAAAAACAAAAAACACAAACGGCCTTATTGTCTACTTGTCTTAGTTTTACAAAACTAAGAAAGGTTATTACAGTAATTCTTCCCAGAGCAAGTAATATCTCCCACATGACTAAATGAATCCACCTCTAGATTTAGAAGTGGCTGATGACAGGGAGGCCTGGCGTGCTGCAATTCATGGGGTTGCAAAGAGTTGGACACGACTGAGCGACTGAACTGAACTGAACTGAACTGATGGCTTTCAAATTGAACTTTTCTCAACACTGGCTTATATTTCTTTGTAGGTGTATGTTCTAGCCTCTTAACCAAGACGTTAAGTTCTGTAAGGCTGTAAGTTCTTTATACATAGTAAGTGCTCAGTAAATGACTAATTATATTAGCAATATGGGTAGAGAAAAACTACTCAGGATTTAGAAGGGTGGGTGAATGGCTTGATCTATTTCAATCTCCTCTGTCATGGGAGGTAACATGTAGCCCAATTTGTATAAGACGGACCCCAGGGATCCACAGCACTGCTACTCAGCTTGGTCTCCAGACCCACAGAAGCAGCACCATCTAGGAAATTATCAGCAGTACAAATTCACGGACCCCACCCCAGACCTACTGAATCAGCACCTGGAGATGTGGGAGGAGGGGCAGGCCGATCTGTTTTTACAAGTCCTCTGGGTGATTCTCGTAGATGATAAAGTCTGAGAACTGCTGGTCCACAGGAGCGCAGCACGGGAAGGGCTGCGTTAACAAAGGAAATGGGAACCACTTCCACTCAGTAATCCACCACACTCTAAGTTCAAGCAATGAGATAGAAGCTGGTGACAATTACTGTGCCCCAGAGTAACCAAGAGAGGGGCAAGTATTTCTTTAAAAATAGATAGGTGGAGGTACCTGTGAGTGATGGCCCTCCATAATTGATTAGATATATATTTGTAGGACCTCAGGTTAAGATGATGCTTAAAAATAAATCATAGCTGTCCATTGTACTGCAGGCTTTGGTGAGAAATCTAGTTTTCTTTCATTGATAAAAGCAAGAAAGGATAAGCAAAAAAAAAAAAAACAAGCAAAAGCAAAAACAAAACCCAGCAACTCCACAGTACTCAAGGCCTGTCTAGACAGGACACCTTTACAGAGTTTTTATATGCAAAATAGGACCTAGAGATGGCTCCAGAAAACAATAGACTTCTCTGAAACCCAGACTTATTCTGATGCTTTAG
>NW_011494797.1:641089-662950 GCF_000754665.1 Bison bison bison | reverse complement strand
CTGATGCTTTAGACAGGTATAGATGAACATTTTCTGCCTGGGACAAGATAGTAAATACTTTAGGCTTTGCAGCCATAAGCAACTGTTCATCTTGCAGTGTGAAAATAGCCATGGCCAATATAGAAACAAATGTGCATGGCTGTGTTCCAGTAAAATTTTATTTATGGACAGTGAAACTAAAATTTGTGTAATTTTCACAGGTCATGAAGTGTTATTCTTCTTCCAGTTTCTTTCAATCACCAAAAAATGCAGAAATAATTCTCAGCTTGTAAGTGGCACAAAAATAAATGGTGGCCAGATTTAGCCCTTGTTCTGTAATTTGCTGATCCATGCTCTAGACTAGAGATGGCATCACTGACTCAATGGACATGAGTTTGGGCAAACTCCAGGAGATAGTGAAGGTCAGGGAGGCCTGGTATGCTGCCACAGGGTCGCAAACAGTCAGGCACGACTTAACCACTGACTGATCTGAATCCAGACTAGGGGCTGCCAAAGGCAACAGGAAATATTTTGCATGTGCTCAAGTATGTAGAGGAGAATATAACAGAAACCATATAAAACTAATTAATACAAAGTCTATTTAGGAGAGAGGAGAGAGGGAGGAGGGAGATGGTGCCAACTACCCTTAAACAGAGAAACCTAAAGGTATGGTCACTGATGACCACCACTTCCTCGTGAGGCTACCGCTGGATGCAGAAAACTCTGGGTGCCTCTCCCCACCACGTGTAAA
The DNA here is from genome assembly GCF_000754665.1 of Bison bison bison. Taxonomy (NCBI): domain Eukaryota; kingdom Metazoa; phylum Chordata; class Mammalia; order Artiodactyla; family Bovidae; genus Bison; species Bison bison. Next base: position 662,220 of record NW_011494797.1, on the reverse strand, counting down.
GTGTTAAGGTCAATAATGTAAACGAAATGCCTTCTTCTGAGGATGATGATGAAAAGGACAAAAACAGCAACAAATTAGAGGAAAAGAAGAATCTGTTAGTAAGAATCCAAAACAGGAACATAGACTCCTAATTCCCTGCTCCTTCTTAACTCCCACTCCTGTTCTGTCCTTCCATTGCTATAATAAACGTGTAAGTATACAAACAAAAGGTAAGCTCCTATTTCTTTGATAAATAGCACACTGTTGACACCTTTCCACCTTGCTATTTTCCCCCCCAACAGTGTATCCTGCACATCACTCCATAGCAGTGTATAGAAATGTTCTTTATTCCAATTTCAAAGTTGTGCAATACCCAATTATTACAATGTGGGTTTACCATAGTTTATTTAGGCAGTATATCATGGGTGGACATTCAGATTGCTTCTTCCTTTGCTTCCACAAACAGCAGCCATAGTCATTAGTGAGGTGTACATACCAATGCTATTCATTTCACACATATCATCCTGTTTAGTTCTTTTAAAATGGATGTAACATTGATTTATAACATTGGGTAAGTTGTGCGGGCTTCCCAGGTGACTCAGAAGTGAAGAATTCTGCCTGCCAGTGCAGGAGCTGCAGGAGAAGAGGTTCAATGCTCGGGTGGGGAGATCCCCTGGAGAAGGAAATGGCAACCCACTCCAGTATTCTTCGATCCAGTATTCTTGCCTGGGAAATCCCATGGACTGAGGAGCCTGGTGGGCTACAGTCCTTGGAGTCGCAAAGAGTTGGACACGGCTGAGCATGAACACATGGTAAGTGTGTGCGACATTGACTTCTGTACACAATACCAGAAGTCTAGCATGATCACCACCGGAAGTTTAGCTCCCATCAGTCACTGTACAACTGATCCACTTTGCCCCTTTTGTCCTTCCCTCAGCCTGTTTAATTCCTGCAGCAATCTTGTGAGACGGGGTTATGATTGCCCCTTTACAGGTAAGGAAACTGAGGTTGGAGAGATTAAACAACAGTCCAAGGGTCAAGCTGCTCTAAGTGGCAGAGCAAGGATGCCTGCCATTGTGACTGGTCCTGGGCACTCTGCCCACTTCCTCCTCTGATTCAGATCCACGTGAAGGAGCAGAGCAGGTTCCTCTTCACCCTCCCCAAGCTTCCTGGCACCAGCTCACATTTTTTGCAAACTGACTGAGACCAAGTGTCCTACCTCTTCCAGCTCCAGCCCTCAGCTGGAAGCCGATTTATTAAATAGCTGCACAAGGTTTGGAAGGTTGCCCGGGATGTTCCCATCCGGACAAAAAAAGAGAATCCAGTGAGACAAAACTGAGATCCTGGGCATCTGCACTCTCTTGGGGTCTCCAAGCATTGCCCTCCGTGCCTCTGGCTACAGTGGTTCCCCAGTGCGTTTAGGGGAGAGGGGAGAAGTCGGAGTGAGAGAGCTGGACCAGGGATATTCAAACCATCATTGCCTCCCTCTCCTCTGGGCCTCTACCCTAAAGTGCCCTTATTCCCTCCCAGCCAGTCTGGGGCAGGAGCATGAGTTGGGGAGGTCAGGGAAGCAGGGAATAGGGGTAATTGGCATCAACTTCCTTTGCCCCCTCAGCCTGGTCTGAATTTGGGTATAGTCCAGACATCAGAGTGTCAATCCTGTGGCCACAGGGGGTTAAATGCCGACATCGCCCAGGAGCAGGTTACAGAGGCCAAGGCAGACATTATCCGGAAACTATAGGAGTGGGGGTAAGTCAGGGTAGGGGGTACACTGTGGCTACTTCTCTGAGCTTGCTATGCTGTGTGCTAAGTAGCTCAGTCGTGTCTGACTCTGTAACCCCATGTAGCATAACAGGCTCCTCTGTCCATGGGGATTCTCCAGGCAAGAATATTGGAGTGGGTTGCCATGCTCTCCTCCAGGGGATCGACCCAACCCAAGGATCAAACCGTGGTCTCCCACACTGCAAGCAGATTGTTTACTGTCTGAGCCACTAGGGAGGCCCAAGGGGAACTTCCTAACCCAGGAATCGAACTAGGGTCTCCTGCATTGCAGGCAGATTCTTTGCCAGCTGAGCTAAGCAATGCTATGGCTTATAGTGCCTGCGAAGGAAGCCATGTGTCTGTACTGAAGGATGATTCTTAGTGGTAACTGGACAGTGAGGAGCAAAGGGGGAGGTGCACATTTGGAAAATACAGTTGTTCCTCTGTCTTCAGGGTGATTGTTTCCAGGAACCCCTTGGATACCAAAATCCAATCATGTTCAAGTCCCTTTATACAAAATGGTGAAGTACAGTTATCTCTCTTTATTCAGGGGTTTCACATCTATGGTTTCAAGCAACTATGGATCACCAAGTATACACAATGGCCTTAAAAATTGGGTCAAATTAGCATTCTATTTCAGAGTAGGCAATGGCAACCCATTCCAGTACTCTTGCCTGGAAAATGCTATGGACAGAGGAGTCTGGTGGGCTGCAGTCCATGGGATTGCTGAGAGTCGGACACGACTGAATGACTTCACTTTCACTTTTCACTTTCATGCATTGGAGAAGGAAATGGCAACCCACTCCAGTGTTCTTGCTTGGAGAATCCCAGGGACGGGGGAGCCTGGTGGGCTGCCGTCTCTGGGGTCGCACAGAGTCGGACACAACTGAAGCAACTTAGCAGCAGCATTCTATTTTTGAAACAAAAAAATCCCTGAAGCAGCAGTTTGTATCTATTAAGCATTTAGGCACTGTGATAAAGAACTTATTTACATCATTTCAGTTAATCTTTATGATACACGTAAAACATACAGTTCCCATTTTACAGATGTGAAAGTTGATGTTCAAAGAGTTTAAGTGATTTGCTCAAGCTTGCAAACCTAGTAAGCAGAGAAGTCCTGATTCAAACTGATTCAAAAAGTGTTTCAAACTCTGCTGACCTCAGAGTCCAGGTACTTAGCTACTTTACTATGCTGGGGCCTCCTCTACCATTCCTCCATTCATTCAAAAGGTAGTTAACATTTATGAACTAAACACACAGTGATACAATTAATGAGACAGACATGGTCTTTGCCCTTATGGAGTTTATTTTCTAGTGGGGGGGAAAGTAAATAAATAACAAATATCACCATGCTGTTTAAACATGGTTACAGACTATGATAAAGGTTATGGCTCTCAATTTGATATTGTTTTAAAATGAAGTATCTAGTAATTGATGGAAGGGAAGGGGTTCTATGTAAACTCTCCTGACATTGCATTTGTCTATTTAATATGTATAGTACTTTATGGAAGTTCCTTTATACATAGCTATTTTTAAAAATATGAGCTTTTCCCAGATTGAGCCAAAAGTACAGTTTCATTATTATTAATCTTTTTTTTGTTAGTATTCTGAATTCAATGTTTCCAAAATCCAAAATATTAATTTCCAAGGATCCGGGTTTACATAATCTAAATCTGTAAATTGTTTAAGGGCAAGTCCTCAGGAAAGGAAAAATTATGCCCTAGGAGGAATGGTAGATGGAACCATGTTAGGTTCTTCAGCAGAAAAGAGAAGACCGTCTCCCACAGAACATGACCATCTTTTCTTCCCTGTGTTGGAGTGTTGTGAAAAATCTCCCATGAATGAAGGCAGGATATGAATTCAACCTATAATTTGAAAGACAAATATATCAGATGAAATGTGATCTAAACAGTATTATTATAGTCAACTATTATCATTGTTCTTCCATGTAGTTAGAAGATTTAAATCTGAGCTATCTTTTTTTTTTTTTCCTTTATGTTCATAAATACCCAGGAGGAAGGGAGGTGGTAGATGTTAGTGTTCCCATCATTTCTCAAACAACATTTGAATGAGAAACACCCACCCTCTACTTGCTTGACAGGGACCTGGAGTCTAATTAGATTAGCATCACTGAACTGCTTTAGATTTCCCAGATAGGCATTGGGTAAACATAAGGTATTATTATTGTTATCACAGTGTCATTATGTTATTGTGATGGTGTGGAGTCTCCCATAAAGCTACACGGGATAGGATCTTAGCCCAGACCATGACTTGTCCAGTGCTTTGAGCCTAGATGAAAGACATGTGCATATTGTCTTATGTGAGCATCATCACTGTGATTACTGTTGAATTTATGAGTATTGAAGACTGGACCAATTTTCAAATTCACCTCAACAACACTCCAATTTTTTTTTTTTTTAAAGTTTCCTGTGTGATGGCAATGCTGTGCTCTTTCACACCTGTTTGATGGCCTGGAGAAAAAGAGCACCTTGGGCTTCTGATAGCACCTGGGGTGAAGGGGAGACAGGCAAGATCTCCTAGGATGGGTGGTGGTCTTTATCCCTGTTGGGCAAGAACCTGGTAGTGGGCCCCAGGCCCACTGATGGCTGCACTCAGGGGGCTCATGCTGCTTAAAACCAACTTTGAGTGGCTCTTCTCTCACATTTACTACCTTCTGGAGTCATAAATGGTGATTTTGAGAAAGATTAAGATGGGATCCATTTCAAAAAGAGGAAGGAAGAAGAGCTATAGAGCCAAATGGCACACAAGAGAATCATTTTATGAGATTAAAGTAGTTGATTCATCACTAAATAGACCAGCTGGTAAAATTGTACAGTTTATTTTCAGAATGTATTAATAAATCCAAAGATTTATGTTATGGGTGATGAAAATTTTATTTTGGCATCTATGAGTTTGGGACCTGCCTTATTTTATCTTGCTGTATTCTGACAATGTCATTCTCAAAGGTCATTTTCATTCCATTGTGTTGTTTTTCCCCTTAGAGAATTCTACGATTTTCAGTCTTCTCTCAACTGCGTCTATGGCTGTGGCCATAGTTATTTACATTAAAGCCTCACCCTTAATGTTTGCATTTGCTTGCAATTCCTCCACTGAAAGTCTAATGATCTATCCTATTGGAGAATCTGAAAGACTGTAACTTATAAATACAAGATGACATATCCTTTTATCTACTTCCCATTCCATAGTTGCAGTTCTTTGCAGGGCTGAATATCATCACATTTAAATGAAGGAAAAAACCTCCTAATTGATGAGCCAGCTGTTCACTGAAATTTTTATATCTAGTCAGGCCTCAGACTAATATAGCTCTGCATGATTTATTAGAATGTGTTTGTAATCAAAGTTATCATCACTCTCTTATTATGCAATGATTGGTTCTGGGGACACTGTTTCATGTGGTGCTGAGACTGTCATGGGGGAGAAAACATTCTATTCGCTGGTGAACAGAATGCAAACACCTTCTACCTGGTTCAGCCTGGGGAAGGGCCGGCCACAGAGTGCTGAGGAGGGGGTGTCCTCGGTGACTGCGTAGACCTTGGCTTTGGAGGCAAATATGGAACAAGAAGAGGACCGTGGCTCGAACTGCTGTGTCTCAGGAGGTGTGGGTGCATTTTGTGTGCAGCTACAGGTTGTGGCTGGCCTGATCACGGTTTTGTGTGGCTGAGTGCTGAGGCCAGCACTTTATTATCCGAACAGAACAAATCTAGGCTGATGTGCGTGGTATAAAGAACCCCAGGGAGCCTCCGTGCCTCATTCTCTGGCCATTCTTTCCAGTTTTTCTGCTGTTGCACTCCGGATAATTGCAGTTTAATTGGGTGACATGAAATGAAAACTGTGTCCACATTACCCAGGATTATCTCATTTTCCTGAAGCCTGCCACCAGCTGAAAGGAGCCCATTTATCAGACGAAAGAGCTGCGCGCGGGGGCTTTTACGAGCAGGGAAGGGTGTGAGAAAAGGCTAGGAAAGGGAGAAAGGGAGCTGACAGCTAAGAAAAATTATTTCAGTTGTTTATCATGAGGAAAGTTTATCTGATTCTTTACAAAACGATATGGAGGCCGGCGTGTCGAGCCATGAGTAATGAACATGGACCAAGTTTGTTTCCTCCACTGGTTGGACTCAGCGCTGCTTCTCTTTTGTGTGGGCACAGATCAACTTTAAAAGCTTCTTTCAGGCAGCATGAATGCACTTCATTTTACCAAAAAGAACTCTGTATTGATAGCCAGAAAAAAGGAAGGTTGTTTAAAAAGGAAGGGTAGACAATCGGGACAAAATGAGGAGCTTTCAGTTTCTATTATGAGCATGTCTGTCCATTCTTCCCATCTGTTTATACATTCACTGCACAATAATGTCTCTTTGCAGTAATATGTTTCCCCTTTTACACTATTCAGATTGAAAAAAGCCCTCACATCATGACCATGGAAATAAATACCATAGAAATGTGGGTATAGTGTCAATTTGCGTTCTGTGAGACGATCAAGGTAAACCAAAGGGCCAGAAGAATATTCTGCTACTGTTCATTCATCATTCCCCAGATCCAGGTAAATGAAGGACCTTGTCACCGCCTTGCAAACCCCTTCTGTTGCTATTGCATTTGTGTGAACATTTTAGCCTAATGCACCAATTGTTAGGTAGAAAGCACTGTCTTTGAAATTGTCTATTGCACTCAAATCCCTAGTTGTGCGAGGTCTGGGCAGGAGGCGTTTCTATTCAGAAGGAAATAGAAGGCTTTAGTTCAGTAAGCACAGTGTGGTTGAAGGTTACAGAGGATTTGTGAGTGTTTTAAATAAAAGTTTTCGAATGGGGGAAAGCTCATTATCTAGAATGGTAACAGTGAATATGGAGTCAATACCTGGTGAAACAGTATCGGATGGAGCTGAAGTCCTTGCGTTTGGAGTTATCCATCCACGGTGGATTGACTCCAGGATGTCCTAAATGCACACTAAGGAGAGTTTCTCACGTTGTGGAATTCCGCGCTTAGTCATGCATCTCAGTCATTTGGGAGATGTACATGTGTTATCAGGCACATGGATTCACCAGACTCTCTAACGTCTGGTGTTCACTTTGATATTAGGAACCTGGCAGGCTACAGTCCATGGGGTCGCAAAGAGTCGGACATGACTGAGTGACTTCACTTCAAAATGCAAAGAGGAAAGGCTGTAAGTTAATATGAAAGATCAAAATTAGGTATTGCACACATCTTGAATAGACTATTAACTCTATTCATTAATTATATTCTATACATTGAGGTCATATATTCAGCTGCCTCTAGAACTCTGGGCTTTCCTTTCAATCCTTTTGGAGCAGATACTAAACTGTCCATAATGTTCCCAAAGCAATGACCTTCTATAGAATTTAGATGTTCTCTTTGTATTTTCCGTAATGATTGGGAAGTACCTAAGTTTAGGGAAGCAGGCATTTGGAAGATACCTGGAACTCCCTAAATGCTATCTTTTTCTCCTCTTTTAAATGATTAGATAAGATGATCTTTTAAAAAATTTTTAGACAATAATTTGCAAAATTTTTGAATGAATTTTCAAAATTATTATGATTTTCAAAATTGTTGTTACAATTTATTAGTATTCAGCCCACCCCTGTTAAAGAAAGTTAAAGTCAAATCTTTTCTCCCTTTATTCTGTGTCTCTGCTGTATGTAATCAAATATATTCTCAGGAACTCTCTACTTTGTTTCCCTTTATTCTGTGATGTGTTCCCTTTATTCTGTGTCTCTGCTGTATGTGATTAAATATATTTTCAGAGCCTCTCTACTTTCCCTGATTTTTCTTTCCGAGTGAATTATTATCCTTTTATGTTTATTTTCAATAATGTGTGATTTATTCAGAAAGAAAAAAATTATCTGTAAACTCTATCTCATTAAAACTGGGGGGTGGGGAGAAAGAAAGTTAAACAGGAATAAATCACATTTAATTTTTGTCAAAAAAATATAAGCATGAAAGTAGCTTTACTTGAAATCTCCAAATCTTACTCTATGTTGAAAAATTCAAATGTGAATTTGACAGAGCATCTTCATGTGTTAGGAGAATAGATCCCTATTACATTATTACATCATTACATCTGATTATCATTTTAATTTAAAATTTTAATTTAGTCCCCTGGTCATAGAAAGGATCTATCTATCTGAATGCCACTTTATACAGCCATAACCCAGAACAAGAACATGTGACATTAGGGTATTTTAAAAGGGTTCATTCACTTCTTTCCAAATACAGAAAAATAATGTCGGCCTGACTCATCTTGGCTTCTCTGGCAGAAATGACAAATACGCTCAGGCAGACAGAACCCCATGTCAGACTGATTTATAAAAGCCTGGAGATGGGTGTTGTGGGAAGGGAAACCTATTTGTCAAATGGCCATGCCTGCTTACGCTGGCTTCTCCAGTAGGCAAGGAAGCCATCTCGGATTAGGCTATAAGGAACACTGGAATACTTTTTTTTACATTAGATATCGGAAGTTCAAATATACTTATCCTCTGGAAAAGAGGTGGGTACAGAATCGCAAAATGTGAGGTTGTCACACACAAACTGACAGCATATGTATGATTATTGCCCATCCAGGCAGCAGAAAAGAATCACATCTCCTCAGAGCACAGGCCTGGATTACCTACTTCCTGTGTGCAGCACGAGGGATAGGTATAGAAAAAGAAAAAGAGAAATCATAACCAAACAAGATAGTACAAAGCAAAAGAGACAAACCAACCAACACAGAGGTTCCAGGCAACTCAAAAGACCAAGTGAGAGGGACTGGAGCGTTCCTACCTGCTTGCTCTGTGTGTGGGTTTTAGCCAAATACACAGTGATATTTTTACTTATTATTTTCACTCAGCCACCCATTCAAAGCTCATTTGGGTGCAGAATGCAAATATCATCTTTTGAATCAGGCTACTTGGGCTTCCCTGGTGGCTCAGTGGTAAAGAATCCGCCTGCCAATGCAGGAGATGCAGGTTTGATCCTTGATCCAGGAAGATGCCCTGGAGAAGGAAATGACAACCCACTCCAGTATTCTTGCCTGGGAAACCCCATAAACAAAGGAGCCTGGAGGGCTACAGTCCATGGAATCTCAAAGAGTCAGATATGACTTAGGGACTGAACAACAATGAGACAACACGATAGTGTGCTGTGCTGCGCTAAGTCACTTCAGTCTTTGCATCGCTATGGACTGTAGCTCTCCAGACAAGAATACTGGAGTGGGTTGCCATGCCCTCTTCCAGGGAGTCTTCCTGACCCAGGGATCAAACCCACGTCTCTCACGACTCCTGCAGTGGCAGAAGGTTTCTTTGCCACTAGCACCGCCTGGGAAGAACAACAAAATAGCAGTACTATTATCTAAGAGAATCATCAGAAGTTCTAGGAAGTGGTTATACGTGGTCCCCCAGAGACATGGACCCCATATACTGCTGCAATAAAATAATAACAAGTGTACTGTTTTTTAAAAAGTACTGCAAATGAAACAAAAACCATATTCATGATAATAGCTAACATTTATGGGATGCTCATTATGCCTTTGTATTTCACAGCAACCCCAAATCATAGGTATTAGCAATTAAGATACAGAAAGATAAAATAATTTGTCCAAGGTAACAGAATTTTATGTGCTTCCTCCACCCAACACCCTATTCATATGCTGAAATTCTAAACCTTAGTACCTTCAAATGTGACCTTATTTGGATATCTGGTTATTACAGATATAATTAGTTAAGATGAGGTCATCTGGAGTAGGGTGGGCCCCTACTCCAATATGACTGTGCACTTACGCAAAGGGAGAGTTTGAACATACATACACACAAGAAGACCACATAAAGATGAAAGCAGAGATTAGGGGAGATGCCAAAGAAAGCCAAAGATGGCCAGTAAACCACTAGAAGTCAGGGGAGAGGCCTGGAACTCTTTCTCTCTCTCAGCTCTCAGAAGGAGTCAACTCTGTTGACAATTTGGTCTTGAACTTCTGACCTCCAGAACCGAATGACAGCACGTCTCTGTTGTTTAAACCACTCATGTATAGGACTTTGTTTCAGCAAACTAACATGCAGAATTGATAGGTGGTCCAACTAGGACTTGAACCCAGGTCTTTGGATTCAGGCCATGAGCTGGAATCACTATACCATGTCATCACTGCTCTGGATTCCCCATGCAGTTCTGAGCCCCTTAGCTAGGTAAGCTCTAGTGGAAGCCTGGGGCACTTCAGCATGAAATTCAATGAGACACTTGCTGTCCAGAACAAAGAAATCCTACTATGACTTGAGGTCTTAGGATGTTAGAACTCAAAGAGAACTTCAAGATATTCTAGAGCAGTGGTTCTCAAATTGTGTTCCATAGAACCCTAAGCGCCCCTAGGGGTGCCTCGGGCTGCTGTAGTGTCGGAGGAGGAGAGGCAGGTTTCTAGGGCCCTCGCTCCTATTTCACCCTGAGCATTGAACTTTTGTATACTTTGGCCTTTGACATATGATCTTTTTTTAAATTGAAGTATAGTTGATATACAATGTTGTGATAGTTTTAGGTGTAGAGCAAAGTGATTCAGTTACACATCCACATATTCTTTTTCAGATTCTTTTCCATTGTAGGTTATTGCAAGACATTGAACATGGTTCCTTGTGCTGTATAGTAAATCTTTATTATCTATTTTATTTATAGTAGTATATATCTGTTAATCCCAAACTCCTAATTTATCCTTCCTCCCTCCTCTCCCCTTCATTAACTATAAGTTTGTATTTTATGTCTGTGAATTTATTTTTGGTTTGACAAATGGTTTTGTTTGAATAAAGAGTTTTGCAGCTTAAAAGATAAAAAACATTACTCAAGTCCAAATCTGGATCTTACTGATGAAGATACTAATGTCCAAAAAGGCTGAATGAAGTTCTCAGGGTTGTGGGTGAGCTTGGCAGAGCTGGGATTGGCTGTCACTATATTCTGCTATACCTTACTGCTCATTGTAGGAGAAAAAGAAGTGAATATTGCCTGAAAATGAGGACCCCATTGGGCATGACTGACCTCGGAACCTCACCATCCATTGCATCTATCCGTGAGAGGCATAGGTACCCTGATTCCCAGGGGGGGCTCATGTGGTACCATCCCTCACACCCACATAGGGGAAATAATGGCCCTGACACGGAGATTCATGCACAGGGTCAGATTCTAGATTCCCCTGTTCATAGCCCATGTGGGAGCACTTTGTATAATGGGACTCTTTCTATCTGGCTACTAATGGGCTCTCTTGATATTCAAGAGTTGTTTTTTGATTCTATTATCCCACAGAGTCAGAGAAAATTGGTAACAAATAAATGATAAGACAAAGAAGAAGAAGTGATGTCTGGAAAAATAAAACCTGCTTTCAAGCCTATGGATCCTCAAGTGGCTTAAGATGGCACTGTTTTCTCTCACAGTCTACTTCCATTTACTGACTTACATGGGACTAAGGAGAGTGGAAAAGCTGGCTTAAAACTCAATGTTAAAAACACTAAGATCATGGCATCTAGTCCCATCACTTCATGACAAATAGAAGGGGAAAAAGTAGAAACAATGGCAAATTTTCTTTTCTTGGGCTCCAAAATCACTGTGGATGGTGACTGCAGCCATGAAATTAGAAGACGCTTGCTCCTTGGAAGGAAAGTTATGGCAAATCTAGGCATCATATTAAAAAGCAAAGACATCACTTTGCTGACAAAGGTCCATCTAGTCAAAGCTATGGTTTTTCCAGTAGTCGTGTATAGATATGAGAGTTGGACCGTAAAAAAGGTTGTATGCCAAAGAGTTGATGCTTTCGAACTGTGATACTGGAGAAGACTCTTGAGAGTCCTTTGGACTACAGGGAGATCAAACCAGTCAGTCCTGAAGGAAATCAACCCTGAATATTCATTGGAAAGACTGATGCTAAAGCTAAAGCTCCAATATTTTGGCCACATGATGCGAAGAGACAATTCATAAAAGACCCTGATTCTGGGAAAGATTGAGGGCAGAAAGAGGACAGTGTAACAGAGGATGAGATAGTTAGATAGTATCACTGACTCAGTGAACATGAACTTGAGCAAACTCTGAGAGATAGTAAAGGATGGGGAAGCCTGGTGTGCTGCAGTCCACAGGGTCACAGAGACAGACATGACTTAGTGATTCAATGGCAACAACAACAACACGGGACTGAGGAAGCCCTTTTGGGAGTGTAGACACTTGAATCCCAGCCATAGTTAGTGGGTAGACATATAAAACACTGATGATTTGGGTGAGGGAGAGGTGACAGGAGCCAGTTTCTGTGCAAAGGGAAGGAGAGGGACAGAGGGAGCCAGACTGAGCCACAGAGCCTAAAAACCAGGCAGGGGATGGGATTCCTGAATGTGTTGCTACAGAAGAACTGTTGTTCATGTGAATTAAAAGAGTTGCTTCAGTAAACCGTTATGAGATCTGGCCCTTCCTTCTTTTCCACCAGAAGAGATGAATAGACCAAAGTAGTGTCTGCCCTCTCCCTTCATAGGAGACTGCCAAGCAGTCCCAGTGCCGCAAGGACCAAGAACATCATCAGTCAAGTGGTGAATCCTAAAGGGAATAAGCACCAAGATGGCACCTCACGCTAATGTAGAAGTGCCACGGTTGGTTCATATTAGAGAAAAAAGCTGTTCCTGAAAGTTCTCTCAAGATTCTGGGGCTCTGGCAACTGAAAGAGGGATCCTTTCTAATTGAGGATAACAGAGAAGGAGGAATGTTCAACCTTGAGTTTCACAAGATCGTGGCTGGTCAGCATGAATTGGCAGGTGTAGTGGAGGCAGTGGAGTGCCAACTCTACTGGCACCAGGACTACAGTGGCTCAGCCAGGAAGGGCTGAATTCCAACTCTAATAGCCCTGAGGTAGCAGTGGTGTTGTTTGGTCAGGGCCAGCGGTAGCAGATCCCTGGATTGGCAAAAATATGACTATACTGAGTCAAGAAAACGTGTAAAATGCTTCTTGTGAATTAGCATTGTGAATTAGAAATGTTTGGAGGAAGGTGATCCATAAGGAGTTGGGTTTCCTACATGTGTAAGTCAGGGGGGACTTGGATATTCATGTTGAGATGTGTAGAGGCCAGTGAAGAATGGGGCATTTGGGTTGCTGGTTACTTTTTAATGGGCATAATGACAGAACAATTTGCTCATTTTTTTAAAAAAAGAATTATTCATTTGGCTGTGTCCAGTCTTTGTTGCAGCATGCAGAATCTTTGCTGTGTCATGTGGGATCTCTGGTTGTGTTGTGTGGGATCTTAATTCCCTGCCCAAGAATCCAACCTGTGTCCCCTGCATGGCAAGGCAAATTCTTAACCACTGGACCACCAGGGAAGTCCCAAAATATTGCTACTTAAAATACCAATTTCCAAGACTTCAGTAATAAGAGTGAAATTCAGATTCCTTTTCAACAGAAAGTCTCTGTTTCTAAGAATGAGTTCTGGCTTCTAATACAAGATATGAGAGTAAATGTAAATATTCACTTTCTACTTTTTCCCTGAATACCATCATGATAACAAAAGAAGAACAGAAGGGAATAATTGGACTTGAGAGAAAGGGGAAGAAGAAATATCAGCAGATGATAAAGAACAATGAATTTCTGGAAGAAGGGAAGCAAAAGGAATCATATTGAATGAGTCCTGGAGTTGGGCAGCTCAGTTTCTGAAGGAGCAGTGAGTGTAGAAACCGTTAATGCTGGGTGAGCCCGAGAGGGACTCCAAGCACAGGGGCAGCAAAAAAGAGCAGGATCGAGTGAAAATGGGATGAAATAGAAGCGGTTTATTGAAGGATTTTTTTTCTGGAAAATTTACACAAATGCACGCCTCCTCCTCCTCTCCCCATCCCCACAAATGTGGAGAGGACCTTAGTCTCAGATTAAAATCAGATGGTTGCTCTCGAAAGAAAGCATTACTTGGGGAGTTCTGGGGAGCTGAGTGGCTATGGGGACCCAGAGCTTTATTTTGCCTGATCAAGAGGGATGCTTTGCCAGCTCCCAGCCAAGCCACCCCGAAGAGAGACTGCCAGTCTACATGCCCTAGAGGCACATGCATTTCTTATGGTGAGCCCTTTCTTTTAGGGAAAGGCCTAGAGGGAAGGTAGATTCCCCATTTGTAGATAGAAGCTCCAGTCCCCACAAGCTTCTTTATTAGGATAATGTATGAGGATGGACAGGATAGGATGCCTAGAAATTATTCAGTGGCTTAAGAAACATGAAAATTCTTTTTACTAGAGTCCCTTGAACTGCAAAAAGATCCAACCAGTCCATCCTAAAGGAAATCAGTCCTGGGTGTTCATTGGAAGGACTGATGTTGAAGCTGAAACTTCAATATTTTGGCCACCTGATGCAAAGAACTGACTCATTGGAAAAGACCTTGATGTTGGGAAAGATTGAGGGCAGGAGGAGAAGGGGACAACAGAGGATGAGATGGTTGGATGGCATCACTGACTCAATGGACATGGGTTTGGGTGGACTCCGGGAGTTGGTGATGGACAGGGAGGCCTGGCGTGCTGTGGTTCATGGGGTCACAAAGAGCTGGACATGACTGAGTGACTGAACTGAACTGAACTGAACATGGCAGCCACCCATCCGGTCAGTGGATGGCTCTTCTGAATGCTTCTGGGAGGGTAGCTCAGACGTCATCCACCAGAGGTGTACAGGGTCACTGCAGAAAGAGGGACAGAGATTAGGGAGGAGTCATGATCGTGCTCTTAAAAGGACCCACCAGAAAGGGGCTGGTTACCTTGGCTAGAACACTCCACTGCAAGCTCATCTGGAAAAGGTCTAGCTGTGAACCAGGAAGAAGGGCTGATGTCGGTGCACCCACAGCACCTCTGACAGATACAACAAAGGACCAGACTTTCGATGCTAATCAGTGACACCAGAAAGGAGTAGGGCAGAAAAGAGACCAACCAACCTCAATTCAGTGAACAGAAGAACCTTCAGAAATTCTATCTGGAGCTTTGAAAAGATATTGCATCTATTAAAAAAATATATTAGGCTGCCATGAAAAAGAAGAACCCAAAGGACAAAGAAGAATCATGAAGTTTGATGACTCTGAATTTAAAAATTCAACAGATGGGTAGATGATAACATTGGTTGTTGGTTCTGAATTTATTAGACAAACTTACAGAAAAACGCAAATTTAATTATAGTTAAAGAACTGAATACAAAAGTCGTGGATTCTGTAGGTAGAGGCAGAAAGGTGGATGGACAGATAGGGTTCTTATTTCCTCAGGTCACAAGGTAGAAGGTCAGGACATACAGTCTAAAGTTAGTAGATCCCCCTGCCCCTTCCCAGTAGAGGATTAGGTGGCTCAGACAGTAAAGCATCTGCCTGCAGTACGAGAGACCTGGGTTCGATCCCTGGGTTGGGAAGATTCCCTGGAGAAAGAAATGGCAACCCACTCCAGTACTCTTGCCTGGAAAATTCCGTGGACTAAGGTGCCTGGTAGGCTACAGTCCATGGAGTTGCAAAGAGTCGGACACAACTGAGTGACTTCACTTCACTTCACTTATGTTACTTTAATTGATTAAATTAATTAATAGAACTGGAAATAAACCTTTGAGATTGGGGATGGGATAAAGAGAGAGAATAAAGAGTAATTCAGCTGAGCTTTCAGATCTGTTACTCAATACAGTTTAAAGCTGACAGGTCAAGAAAGACAGGTATAAGCAACATAACCAGACATGTGGAGGTCATCACTAGAAAAAGATCAAAGAGAGAGTGGTTAAGAGTGGTTACCTTTGGTGAATAAAACTAAACTACAAGGGGGTGGATGGTTTTGCTTTTACTTTTGTATCCTTGGTTATTTTCATTTTCATTATCATATTTTTTCTTGCATTGAAGAAGTTCTGGAAAGACACAAACTGCCAACTATGGTTATTCTCGTGAGTTGGAGTGAGTGATATTTTTGGAGGGGTAGAAAAATTTAATATTTTTCTTTCCTTCTTTTCTTCTTTAGATTATATTTTTACAATAGCAATTATTAGCTTTGTATTAAAATATCTTATTACAATTTTAAATATCACCCTCCCCCATATTTCAGTTGATTTAGGAGAAGAAAAGACCCTTTTCAACTGTAAAGAGCCTCAGTGCACTCATCAGAAAGCTGTAGGAGGTCTATCCAAAATTCTGTTCCGGGAACTCTGAACTTCAACTTCACCACTAACTGCATCTATTTTTGGATAGAATGGTTCTCAAAGGATGCTGTGTCTCATTTCCTGTAGGCACACTTTACAACTTTAACTGATTAGGTTTTTTTCAATGATTTATATTTTATTGTTAAATGAATGAAGTTTCACCATGCTTTTGAAGATACATATTTCAAAAATATCTGATTCTTTTTATTTTTTAAAAATAATTGATTAGTTTTTCCAACATAACTTATTGCATTATTATGTCCTTTTAAAGGCTCTATAGGTGTACACTGTTCTTTTCAGGAGCTATCCCCCAGAGACATTTGGTACAAGATTTTTAAAGAGTTATATTTAAAGCACCACATTACTAATTTTTCAACATTGTTAACTTTTAACAATTTATTTCAAGCTGTGATATGTAAAAGTCCAATTGAATGCCAGAGGGTTAGCTTTTATGGTTCTTGTTTTAATAATCATATGGTAATGTTTTTATTAATACCATTTTGTAACCAAAGCTGTGACTTTGACAGATTTAATTTAATGACCATATAACTTCCAAAGCTATCAGGACCTACCTTAGGCCGGACAAGATTGGAGGGTTCAGAAACGAGAAGCCACAGGAAGCAAAAACACATTTGTTCACAATAAAAATGTTTCTTCCTTGCTATATTATTTCTATTTTATAGCTGTCAAAAGTTGATGAGATCATATGACTCTCCTGTTTACTATACCAGAAGTCCTCTGAGAGCCAGGGCCTACTAATTTCCCTGGTGCTGGCATTGAGGACGTTCAATAAATATTTGTTCAATGAATACATCTGTATACAAATGAATGGATAAATGAATGAGTCACAAATAGACTTCAGTTTTCAAAGTCTCTATCCGGTTCTCATGCAGAAGCCCACACCACCTCTCCTATAATAGCCACAAGATTACCAAAGTGAAATCTTAAAAGTTTAAGGACTCCAAAGCCATAGATTGACCCCGGAGGACTTATTTTCCAGTTCTGACCAAACGAAGCCATAGGGACTGCCTCACTTCCTCCATGACTGGCATTTATGCCAAATAGATTTCATATGCTTGACAGTCCATTCTTAAGTGTGTGAATTTATTTCAAAGTTTAGACTGTAGGGCACCATGGAAACCGTAAAAATGAAGATACGGTGATTTACAGGAAGATGTGTGTTTAAATCAGAATATCTCCTTAGGTGAAAACATATCACCATCCAAACAGATTTTATCAAGGGGCAGATTCAGAGGTAATGATGGGCTGACTGGTGTGAGAGATAAACTTGAGTAATGGCTGGCGGGTCTATTGAATTTGGACATTCATGAGGATTTCCTCCCAGCAATTCCTTCTAGAACATGCCCCAAAGGGAAAGCAGTTCTACCAGCATGATATCTCTGAATCTCTGCAGCTTTGAGATGAAGTTTTTAAGAGAGCAGTACTAAAATCAGCTCAGCTCCTCTGTAATCCCCATTACCCCAGCACCATCACAGACCCCTCCTACCAAGGATGGAAGTGGAAATCATTTATCCCAGGGCCCCTGGACTCCCTGACGGAATTGAAGACCCCTTTTCCCACAGTTTGAAGGGTAGAGAGGGTGTCTTGGAGCTTCAGACTTCCCACAGGGCCCCTTCTTTGGGTGTCTGATGAGAATATGGCAACATTGGTCTTGCTCTGCCAAGGACCCCTTGATTTGTCTTCCATAACCTGGAAGCCCATTGGTGGTATACCTTGGAAAGAAACACTAGGTCTGTGATAAGCATTTTAGTTGTATTCTAACCCCTTCCTCACCACCTCATCCCTCAGTTAATTGCTAGGGGGGAATCTGACAAGTTTGCCTCTGCACAGAGGCTCCTTGGCAGGGCTCCAGCAGCTGCAGTAGGGCACACCCTTAAATGTAATGTAGTCAAAGTGCTATTAAATTAATTACAGCATTTATCATAGGACTATTTACAGGGTAAAGTCATGAAACATAAAACATTAAAGAAAATGATTACACAGAAATGGAAGGAAGAGCGCTGGGTATCAAATATGAAGCACTTTAAAAAAACTTAAAAAATATATATATATATATTTACTTGGCTGCATTCCGAGTGGGATCTCCATCATGTCACGTGCAATCTATTGTTGTGACACACTCTCTGGTTGTGGCGTTCCACTCTCTAGTTGTGACAGTGCCCCGAGGCATGTGGGATCTTAGTTCCCCAACTAGGAATCATACCCACATCCTCGGCACTGGAAGGCAGATTCTCAACCACTGGACCACTAGGGAAGTCCTTAAATATGAAGTACTTGATTAATCAGTTGGCTCTGAGAATGGGTTAGTTAGATTTATTCAGATGAGCAGAGTTGGAGCCTACCTCCTTGGGGAAAATCAGACGTCTTGGCATCTACAGGCTTGCTAGTTCTTTATTTTCTCTTCATTTTAGCAATAAAAGCAAACACATATTTTTTTCTCTAAAGGAATAGAGACTTCCTGTGGAATTATTGTAGTCGTCTCTCTCCAAATAAACATGAAGGATATTTCTAAGCGTTAATAGCTGTGATAGGATCTTTGTGCATAGACTCGATACCAATCTCGTTATCCTTTAAATGAAAGGAACCGCTACTGGCTACTTTGCAGTATTTCCAGTACACAACTTCCAACAACGTGCAGGGTTTGTTTAGAATGATGAGGACTTTTGCTGCACCATTCACTCTCTTACTCATGTCTCCAAATCATTCAGAATAAGAATTAATACAATTAATCTATTAATACAATTCTGGTTCCAAGATTGGTTCTCTGGAACCAGGAACCAGAAATCAAATTGCCAACATCTGTTAGATAATAGAAAAAGCAAGAGAATTCCAGAAAAACATCTACTTCTGCTTTATTGATTATGCCAAAGACTTTGACTGTGTAGATCACAACAAACTGTGGAAAATTCTTCAAGAGATGGGAATACCAGACCACCTCACTTGCCTCCTGAGAAATCTGTATGCAAGTCAAGAAGCAAGTTAGAACTGGGCATGGACTGGTTCCAAATAGGGAAAGGAGTACATCAAGGCTATATATTTTCACCCGGCTTATTTAGCTTTGCAGAGTATATCATGCAAAATGCTGGGCTGGATGAAGCACAAGCTGGAATCAAGATTGCCAGGAAAAATATCAATAACCTAAGTTACACAGATGACACCACCCTTAGGGTAGAAAGTGAAGAGGAACTAAAGAGCCTCTTGATGAAAGTGAAAGAGGAGAGTGAAAAAACTAGCTTAAAACACAACATTCAAAAAACGAAGATCATGGCATCTGGTCCCATCACTTCATGGCAAATAGATGGGGAAACAATGGAAACAGTGAGAGACTTTATTTTGGGGGGTTCCAAAATCACTGCAGATGGGGTGACTGCAGCTGTGAAATTAAAAGACACTTGCTCCTTGGAAGAAAAGCTATGACCAACCTAGACAGCATATTCAAAAGCAGAGACATTACTTTGCCAACAAAGGTCCATCTAGTCAAAGCTATGGTTTTCCAAGTAGTCATGTATGGAAGTGAGAGTTGGACTATAAAGAAAGCTGAGTGCCGAAGAACTGAAGGTTTTGAACTGTGGTGTTGGAGAAGACTCTTGAGAGTCCCTTGGACTGCAAGGAGATCCAACCAGTCAATCATCAAGGAAATCAGTCCTGAATATTCATTGAAAGGACTGAAGCTGAAACTCTAATACTTTGGCCACCTGATGCAAAGAACTGACTCATTTGAAAAGACCCTGATGCTGGGAAAGATTGAAGGCAAGAGAAGAAGGGGACAACAGAGGATGAGATGGTTGGATGGCATCACCGACTGGATGGACATGAGTTTGAGCAAGCTCCGGGTATTGTTGATGGACAGGGAAGCCTGGCGTGCTGCAGTCCATGAGTCGGACACGACTAATGACTGAACTGAACTGAATACAATTCAGCCATAGACGGTCTCCTTCAATTTTTAAGTCTTTTCAAGTGTGTTTCCAATTGGACACCCTCCTGTTTTGACCTCATTCAGTCATTCACTCAAAGAAAAGCAACTTCATTCTTCCAGTTGCTCAAGCCCCAGATTGGGAGTTCTCCTAATATTCTCTCTTTTTCTTCACATTCCACATCAAATCCTTTAAGTAACCCTGTTGGGTCTACCTTCAGAATACGCTCAAAATCATTTGGATTAGTTAATGTCCCAGAACTTCAGTTTTCCCATCTGCAATATTAGGGTAATAGTGTTAACACCCACCCCTGTCCCCACTGGGAAGATTAAATGACAGTGCAATATTGCAGGATGGTGAGTGTTCATTAAATAGTTAACATTCAGACTATTACCATTACTAGTCTTCCACAACTAAAGTTATATGGTATATGTCATACTTTTGTGAGATGCTGAATGATTCAGAGGCATAATAAGAAAGAGACATCAAGAAAGCATCACCTAATGAAAGAAAATCTTGGTAAACATGAAAATAAACCCAATGCTATTTGAAGTTGGAACATAAAGTTAGCCGAAAGAAACATTGATATTCTTAAAAAGACAAGCAAAACAGTAAAAAAAAAAAAAAAAAAAAACGATGTTGGCAGCCAAGTACTTTAATGTCCCAGCCAGAGATTTTCATAGAAAAGCCAAAAAAACCTACGAATTTTGACAAACTATTATATTTTAAAAGACTATATTCAAAATCTGAACACCTCAAAATTCTGAAGGTTTTTGAGTTATTCTTGGAAAATTCTATTTCTCCATATTTCCCAAATTTTTTATAAAGAATATATGTAACTATTGACTTCCCAGGTGGCTCAGTAGTAAAGAATCCACCTGCCAATGCAGGAGATTCAGGATACCTGGGTTTGACACCTGGGATAGGAAGATCCCCTGAGGGAGGAAGTACCAAACCACTCCATGTTCTTGCCTGGAGAATCCCATGGACAGAGAAGCCAGGTGGCCTATAGTCCATAGGGTCGCAAAGAGTTGGACATGACTGAGTGACTGAACACACGTATGCAATTTTTACAATCAGAAAAATAATATTTTAAAAATACTTGCTTTGATGAAAAGGTCATGGCAGCCCTATATTTTTAGTTAACCAAGATTCTAATAAAAGAATAAACAACTTCAGATTTAGCCTAGTTTGCCTGTATTATATTAAGTTCTCGAAGGTTACAAGTTTTTATTTTTAAATTATATAGGGATTTATTTAGTTTATAAAATAAAATAAATCTATTTATTTTATAGATTTATATAGGGATTAATTTATTT
>NW_011494797.1:603209-640989 GCF_000754665.1 Bison bison bison | reverse complement strand
TATAGGGATTTATTTATATAGGATTTATTGCCTTCTGTTTATTAGTAACATGATTTTTTTTTAATTCCTTTCAAATAACTATATATATATATATATATATATAATTAAAACTACACATGCAATTGAATCTTTATAAAACAGGTAAATTTGAGGGGCAAATTCTAAATTCAAAGGTTATAAGTTAAGCCAGTCTTCACCCAAGAAAATAAAATCTCAGATTACTTGTAATTTTTAAGGTGAATGAAAAATATCAACTTTTAAGAGTTAGCAAGTTAAACACTTTTTTTTAAAATGAAACTTATCCGTACACATACTTAATGTTATATGGGTTTCTGGGGGGGAGGGTGAAGGTGATGTGGTGGGGACTGGTTTTATAGTGTGGTTTGTTGTTTGGTTTCGGCTGGTAAGCTATATTATTAAATATGTTTATAAAAGTTTGGAGTATATAAAACTAATAAAATAATCTTCAGTGTGCCTTTCCCATAGACTTGCCTTTGAAGTACAGTGTTGTGGTTTAGGTAGTTTCAAGGCTATATTTATTCTATAATTTTAAAATATAAGAGTTAATAACTTAATAGTAGCAACTTGAACTGTAATTTTAATTGTGAAACTGTTCTTCCTCTTGACATCACAATTCAATATAGTTAGGGTTTAAAAATCAGGCCACAAAGAAGAGCGAGTGCACTCAGATTCTATTCTCAGATACTATTTCATGGCAAATGATTTCCATACTCTTTGCCCTTTGTCCTTAAAGCTCCCATAAGGTAGACCAGTAGCCTGAACTTTGCTGGCAAATATCTGAATGAAACAGCATCAACCTTATGTGTGCTTGGAACATTGGGTGCTTGCCATTGTGTAGGGGTAAGAGGAGAAATATACATTCTCGAAGTTCAAAAACATGTATTGAGCTCCCACTCTGTGCCAGGAACTGTGCTGGTTGTTTCTACCCACAGTATGTCATTCAATACCTCTATCAAGTCCAGGAGCAAGGAGCTGAGACCACTACATTCCACAAAGGGACAAAGTGAAAGCGTGTCTGACTCTGTGACTCAATGGACTGTAGCCTGCCAGACTTCTCTGTCCATGGAATTCTCCAGGCAAGAATACGGGGCTGGGTAGCCATTCCCTTCTCCATGGAATCTTCCCGACCCAGAGATTGAACCTGGGTCTCCTGCATTGCAGGCAGAATCTTTCCCATCTGAGCTAACAGGGAAGCCCAAAGGGACAAATGAAGTGGCAATATCAGGATTTGAACTCCAGTTGTCTGATTCTAAGCCCACTGTACACCATTCAAAAGCCGGGATGAAAATGAATTTGGGAAAAGGAGACAGTGTAACCAAGATATAAGCCACGTTCCAACAGAACACACCACAGAGCAGGATATCCTACCATTCTGAAAATAGGAAAGCAAAATAAATTGAGGTCTTGCAGACTTGTCTGCAAGGATGCTGGTAACTTAGGCCATTACAATGTTCTGCTCCCAGCTCTCTTTTGGTTATCAGCAGGGCACCAAGAAGACAGAATTAGGCAGACGAGGACTCTTCTCTCAATGGCAGCCCACCTTCAAGACCACTGCTGAAAAGGTAAGGCCTGTTTCAGACTTGAAAGCTTTGTGCCACCCTGTAGGTGGGAGGGATGGGGAAGCCTGTGGCCTCGGTGGTCCAGACGTCAGGGCAAGTTCATGCGCAGGATCAAACTCTAAGGAGCAGAAATGTGATGCCCAGCTGATCATTTTGAGGATGTTAAAGACGCTTACTCCTTGGAAGAAAAGTTATGACCAACCTAGATAGCATATTGAAAAGCAGAGACATTACTTTGCCAACAAAGGTCTGTCTAGTCAAGGCTATGGGTTTTCCTGTGGTCATGTATGGATGTGAGAGTTGGACTGTGAAGAAGGCTGAGTGCCGAAGAATTGATGCTTTTGAACTGTGGTGTTGGAGAAGACTCTTGAGAGTCCCTTGGACTGCAAGGAGATCCAACCAGTCCATTCTGAAGGAGATCAGCCCTGGGATTTCTTTGGAAGGAATGATGCTAAAGCTGAAACTCCAGTACTTTGGCCATCTCATGCGAAGAGTTGACTCATTGGAAAAGACTCTGATGCTGGGAGGGATTGGGGGCAGGAGGAGAAGGGGACGACAGAGGATGAGATGGCTGGGTGGCATCACTGACTCGATGGACGTGAGTCTCAGTGAACTCCGGGAGATGGTGATGGACAGGGAGGCCTGGCGTGCTGTGATTCATGGGGTCGCAAAGAGTTGGACACGACTGAGCGACTGAACTGAACTGAACTGAACTGAGAGTAGATTCAATTTCTTTTTTTCAACAAGGGTCCTGGAGCTGTCAGTAGGCATTTTCTTGGCAGAACTTACACATGCTACGCATGCTAAATCGCTTCATTTGTGCCCGACTCTTTTCAACCCCATGGATTGTAACCCACCAGGTTCCTCTGTCCATGGGATTCTCCAGGCAAGAATACTGGAGTGGGTTGCCATGCCCTTCTCCAGGGGATCTTCCCAACGCAGGGACTGAACCCACATTTCTTGTGCCTCCTGCATTGGCAGGTGGGTTCTTTATCACTAGTGCCACCTGAACTATAAATGGTAGAAAATGGCCTTTTATTCAACCGGTGAATAAGTGTGTCTATGGTAAGGATATTGTCCAACGCCCTGCACAAAAAATTTTTCTAGCTAGAAAACACATTTGTAAGTATCAAAGTATGAAACATACCTCTCAGCATCTGGTACACATCCTCCAGAACCTTCTTCCCATATATCCTGCCAAGCATACCCTCCCCTACTCTCCACTAGCACCAAAATTTCTTCCCCTCAAACATATAGAAATGGACAACAAAATTACTGTTCAATGTCTCACCCTAGAGGGATTTGCTTTCTCTATTACATTAAAATAAGTAGACATTAATTAACATATTCCTGAGAGTCCTGGGACTCTCGATAAATTCTCTTTCTGTTGCTTAAAATCTAAATCCTAAATGCATCCTTTCCCTATTTTATGATGCTTAGAAATAAGGACTGCTAGCCATTTTCTTCTGCTGAAAAGCTGTTTGAATGTGGCCGCTCTGATTTATAAGATCTGTGGAGATTTGGAGACTTCTTTGAAAGAAAAACTGCAACTTGACTCAGATATTATGAATTTACTGACCAGAAATACCTGATGAGTCTCCATGTTTTATATGCACTTACAAATATAGGCAGACACACATATTATAGGTACACATTTCTAGCACAATCACTGGATTACTGAATTTAAATGGAAGTTTTTAAAAAATGGTCTGTAAGGATCAAGAAATTAATACATATTTATTCATCTCAGATGATTAAAAAATTTTTTTTTAATTTCATTCTTATTTATTTTGGCTGCACTAGGTCTTCGTTACTGTGCACAGGCTTTCTCTAGTTGCAGTGACCAGGGGCCACTCTTCGTTGTGGTGTGCAGGCTTCTCATTGCTGTGGCTTCCCTTATTGTTGAGCAGAGGCTCAGTAGTTGCGGCTCCAGGGCTCTAGAACCAGGGATTAGTAGTTAACGGCATGCAGGCTTAGTTGCTCTGAGGCACGCGGGATCCTCTGGGACCAGGAATGGAACCCCTGTCCCCTGCATTGGCAGGCAGATTCTTATCCACTGCACCACCAGGGAAATCCTAAATGATTTTTTAAATGGAAACTTTTGCTTTATATATTTCCTAGAGAAATTTTATAATTTATGATTATTTTAAAAGTTAAGACCAAAATAGAATAGACTATATTGGAGTTTATTTTTTTATATAAATTTATTTATTTTAATTGGAGGCTAATTACTTTACAATATTATAGTAGATTTGCCATACATTGACTTGAGTTTAACCAACAATTTAAAAGTAATCAGGGGACTTCCATCGCAGTCCAGTGTTTAAGACTTCACCTTCCAGGGCAGCGGGTGTGGGTTCAATCCCTGGTTGGGGAAACTGCAGGCCTCATAGCCAAAAAAACCAAAGCAGAAAACAGAAGCAATATTTGTAACAAACTAATTAAAGACTTTAAAAATGGTCCACATCAAAAAAGAAAAACTTTAAAAAATAAAAGTAATTGGAATGAAGATAATTAAGAGTGTTATTATGCAGATATGCAATAAAACAGCATTTGCTTTGGTGACTCATAATAACATTAGGCATTTGAACTGAAACCAGTGAAACGTTATGTGATGGGAAAACAATTGATCCTGGTTTTTATGTACACATTTCATTGCCTGAAGTTTCTTCTTGTTAAATAAAGTTCTGTACGCCTCTTAAACAGTTTATGTTGCCTCTTGGCAAATTAATAGTTTAATTATTCACAAAAGTAATATGGCTTACTGAATAGTTCTATGCAATTTTAGCCTTATTAACACAAAATATAACAATATATTTAAGAAAAATAGGTAAAAATAATAAGTAAATCTTCTGATATTGTTGGGCTATGTTTGACTTTTTAAATTGATTTATAGGGACTTCTCTGGTGGGCCAGTGGTTAAGAATCCACCTTCCAATGCAGGTGATGTAGGCTTGATCCCTGGTCTTGGAATTAATATCCAACATGCCTCAGAGCAACAAAGCCCATGAGCCACAAATACTGAACTGGTGCACCACAATGAAGGCCTAGTGCAACCAAAAATAAATAAACAATTGAGAAATAAAAGTGACTCTAACTGTATAATTTCCTTTTTCCCTGCAGCTTTTAAGAACTCTGTTTGGTTTTTTCTAATTTTTAGCAAGTCACCACATTATCAGTCCATGGGGTCGGAAAAAAGTCAGACATGACTTAGCAACTAAACAACAAATATATTAGAAATATAGAAATATTAGAAATAATAGAATTTTGTGCTATATAGGGACTTAGTAATCATGATGTGGTAATTGAGGGTGGATTTGCTTAAAGACTGAAAAAACAGATCTTTTCCTTCTAACAACTGATTGTGTATATCCCAGTCTCTTAACTACATCTCATTAAATGTTTAAGAAAATAGGTATCATAACATTGCTATAGAAGGCCAGAGAATATTCTAAAGGATCAAATACATCAAGAGGCAATTTGAGAAAAGCCACATTCTTCTGCATTCATGTGTGTGTGAAAATACAACTACAGTTAAAGAATTTGATAATTTCCTGTAACTAGTAACTAATAATTTATCAGAACTAACTTTTCTAGACAGACAGCTTTTTCATACTAAAAGAGAGCAACATCATTTACTTATATGTTGATTATGATCTTGGGTCTCTGCCCCAAATGCTGATGTATTAATATGATATGGAATAGTTGAACCTGATCAGCCTGTTCATTTACTGAGTGAACAGACAGAGGAAACTGTTCTAGAAACTGGTTAAGTCTGATGGACCACATTCTGTGGTCAAAGGAAAAGGAGAAGTTAGGTAGTTTTTCTAGGCAATTTATGCAAAGGTGATTGTGGATCAGAGGAAAGAGGGCACAGGAGAGAAGAGCAGAGCGCTGAAAGGAGGGAACATAATCTGGATGATTTATGATCCTGCTCCTGCTGCTTCAACTTTGGAAACCTGGCTCTACTATGGCAAATGGGCAGCATGTTAAATATCCTTTTAGAGTCTAGGCCCTTTGTGATTTCCATCAAATTCCACAGCCTTCGGGGAAGGCACATTCATTCCGGGGGTTCAACCTAGTGTGTGCCATTATCCAGACTCATTCATTCTAGATTCATGCCTAGGAGATATTTAGTCAATATTTGCCCAGTAGCCTTTCAGTTATACCATGAGAGCCAGCTATCAGAAAATCTTTAAGCCAAGCACAGTTGATCTTAGCCAATTTTCATGGCACTTCTGTCTATTTGTTAATGGAAGCATGGCCATTGTTTGATCGTGTATTGATTGTGGATGAAAGCCCATTGTCTAGCTCAGTGCCAGGCACATGAAAGGAGCTTGATATATATTTGCTAAAGAAATGAAAGAATGAATACCACTCACACACACATACACACACCCTTCTCCTCATCCTCCTCTGTTTCCATGCCTGAGAGCCAGTAGCAAGGGGCAGTGTTCTCTCTTGGACACAGATTTTGGCTCAGACGTGTCTTCAAACTGAACACCCATCTTGAATCCACTATCTCAGGGCCACAAGTCTACAGTAGCAGCTCTTTGTGTGAATAACTGAATCCATATTCATCTAATGGTTAATAGATGATCATGTATTACTACATTTCCCACTCTGTTATATATAATGACAGTGACTTAATTTAAGGGGGTTTTGAGAAGCCACTCAGACCTAGTTGCTTTTCCACTTCTCCTTCTTCACTGAATGGTCATTATCCTTCTGCCTCACTGTCTTTGCCACCTATACTGGGGGCTCCTGAAGAAAACAATATTTTTTTAAAGTTATATTTTAGTCATCTTTGTAAACCCTTAACACAGCTTGTGGTCTGTGAGGAGTTAACCTTAAGAAACCACTTCCTGAATGGTTGTGAGGTACCTGGCACGTCACAGCCACTCTCCAATCCACAATCCAGACAATGGGGAGAACTGAGGACCCTCATTTCCATTTAAGACAGCTGAGACTCAGAGGGCTTAAGTAACTTGTCCAGGGTCCAGCAGATAGATGTATGAGCTTGGACCACCATCCAGATCTATGCAACTCCAAAGCCCTGGTTTTTCCCATTGCACAGGGCAACCACCCCTATATCATGAATGCGTGTTTCTAAGATGTTGTGTTCTAGGCACTTAGGGGGAAAAAAAATAGTATTATAATGTGGTCTGAAATGGTCAACTCTGGTGCATGTAGCTTCAGTTCCATCCGTTAGACCTGAGAGCAGAAGTGGAGACCACCTCTCGGAATGTCAATGACGCCTATCTTTTGTAGTCCTACAGACAGTTGTATAGACACAAAGACAATGAGCAGCTGGGTCCTAAGGACGTCGCTTTGGAAACACTCTGGTTCCCTAACCTCTTTCCTTGGTTCTTTCCTACCCCGGCAATCAGTGCCCATCATCTTAAGTGACCCCAGTATATCATTATTTTCTGAAATCTTTAGGATCCTCACTAGAAATCACAGAAGTGATTTGAGTTGGAAGATGGAAGGTTCTGAATCAGATTCTCTAAAGGACAAGTTTGGAAATGTGTCATTTTCACAAGCATCCCTAATCATGGCACTAATCCACTTTCCTTCTATCCTCTGAAGGAGTTCGTTCCTCTGCAAGGCAGGGGCTTCTAAAGCAGGCTTATATCCTCCATTTCTTCACTCTTGAAAATGATACTCTGACAAATACTCTTGACCATTCACTTTTGCCAACTCTGACTATTCCCTTTGGACAGGTTCATAAATGGTAAGCCAATGTAAAAGACATGGACATTTGCTTTATTAAAATGTTTAAAAATATACATTATTTCCAGATTGTATATTTTAAAAACTGAAACAGTTTATAGGCTTGCAAATATTTAGTGAGTGTTCTTTTTTCACTACATCTTCACTAACATTAACATTTTAAATGTTTAAGGTATCAAGTAAACAAATATTTTCTTTGTTGAGTTTCTTTGTTTATGGGTAGACTGAACACTTTAAGAAATTTTTATGTTGTTTAAGGAAATGATTGAGGCATTATTATATGATGTTCTCATAAGGACTATGTCAGTCAGAATTGATAAGTCAACAATAATAAAGTAGGAGAAGGGACTCATATTTGCAGGACATCTGTAATTTAAGGGAGAAGGCAATTTTAATTATTTACTTAGTCATTATGCCTGAACAATGACCTCCAGCATCTCTTAGCTGGGGTTGCAATGAGTCTTTTAAATATTTCACTGGAGGTTTGTGCCTGGTTTGCTTAAGTAGTGGTGAATAGTTTTAAATTTATCTTACAGGGAGAAGTTGATTCGGTTTTTTTCAATGTCCCCATAATTTCAGGGTTCTTCAATTTATCTGAGAGCTTAGAGAACTAGCAGAAATACAAGAAAATGCTGCCCCAAATTGCCATATGCAATTTCTTGTCCAAGGAAGACTCCCTCTATAAGGCCATTTGTTTCCATATTTTGGACAGAGAGGATATAGACAGCTGTTTCATCTCAGAACTTTTAAAAACAAATCTAGTGAAAGGTTGGCAGTTTGCTCAGTAACTAACTTCTTAAATGTACCCCTAATGGAAAAGCTCACTAACCCACTTTTTAGAGTTATTTTCCCTGGGACTGGCTGGTCAACGTATTAAGCTTTATGGAAAAGGTACAAAGCATTTGAGGCCATAATAGCCTATCTGATGGTGAGAAGTGGGCTTCAATTTGCTGATGGACAAAGAGGAGGGATGGTTGCTTCCCTGACCAGCCATGGCTCTGCAGATAAATGTGACATCTGACTTGATGCCACTGTTGAAGCCCACAAAGGACCTTAACCCTGGGGGTTAAGTGGGGGAACAGTTGGGAGCAAGGAGCAAGTCCCAGGAAACAGGGTTCAGTGCTTCTTCTGCCCTGTTTTCCTGGAAGAAACTGCTACTTATGCCTGAAGCTCTTCTCTTCTAATCATCTTGCTCACTGCAGGACCAAGACATGGAAGGCTAGAACATTGCATGTAAATGGAGGGAGACCCAGAAAGTTCTCTCCTCAGCACCACAAGCATATGGGATCCCACAAAAGCCTCAGAGAAGAGGATTGCTTCACAGGCAGGATTTTTAAAATCAAACCTTTGTCAGTTGTGTCTTCTCAAGAAGCACACGTATAAACATACACATCATCTGCCATGACTGAAGGAACTCATTGGCTGCATGCAGGGTTGCCCCTATGCATCGAACAGTCTGAAGCTATCTTCTGGGTATGATTTGAAGACCAAAAGTCATTCAGTCACAGTTTCAGAAATAACCCATTAGAGTATGCTCTTCTGAGCAGAGTATTGGCTCCAAAGAATCTTCTCTAGGTGTCAACACACTAGCCAGGAGGAGGTATTACACTTACCCAGCAGCATGACAGTCAGCTTCCCCATTAATACAATCAATATCTTGGCTTAACTAGCTGCCACGAGGCACGAGGATGGACTTGTTAGGGGTTCTGGGCAGCCGGGGGCCCTAGTCGGAAAGCTTTGTAGGACAAACTTCTCCCTAATGATTTTCTTTCAGCCAATTCTAGATATCCATTGTAAGTCCATTAAGTAAATAAGAAATAATTCTGAAATATATTTTAAATTCTGCTTGTGAAAAGGTAGACTGTCATCTTCATGTTTAATACAAGTAAATTATCTAGAAGCCTTGGGAGTCTGCTCCAGTACTGAGCATAGCAGGGCTATGCCTTGGCTAGTGTATAGGATTCTGGGATGCTCTGCTCTGCCTGTTTTGTGTTCCCACCTCCATTCGATAAAGACATGCATCTTGTTGTGAAGGGCATTGGGCTCAAAACCTGTATGCACCTTTATCTCATCACACTGACGTGCATATATGGCTGCTCCCTGTTCCCCATTTCCAACCACAGTCAATCAGACTGTGTGCCACCCAGCTCCTGCTCTTGGTGGAGAAGAGAGACAAGTTGCATCATGCAAGACCAAGGGACTTTGGAGCCTGACCACTCGGGTTCATTCGGGCACCTCATTTGCCCTAGGCACAGCCATTATCAGACAGGAACTACAGAACTGAATTCAGAACTATTACCGAATGCATCTAAAGGACATTCAATTCTCCAGTCCACCCATATTGAATTGTTTTTATTCTTAGTCCCAAGTTGCCTTTTCCTGACAGTCAGCAAGCTTCGGAGTTTCCACTGCCTCCCTTCCTAGCCAACATCATTAACAGGAATATATACAGGCTGAAAAACAACGTAGTTCAAAAATAAACATTTAAAAGCCAGCTAAAATCGTTCAGAATAAATAATTTAATTGAAGTCAGCTATGACAGTATTTTGTTATATACTTTAGCTTGGTGGCACATCAACATCAATTTCCAAAAACAACTAAGACCCTATGAAACCAATGGATTTAGACATTGTCCACTTTAAGTTTTGTTTTTATTTTGCCAACATATCAGCCAATACTGAAATACGAGAGTTTGCTAATGCAGCAGGCAGGTACAACAGTAATCCATATTCATCCATTCAAAAATATTTATTGAATGGCTATTGTAGAGTTTGAGGCCTCCCAGGTGGCTCCGTGATAAAGAATCTGCAAATTCAATCCCTGGGTCAGGAAGATTCCCTGGAGAAGGAAATGGCAACCCACTCCGGTATTCTTACCTGAAAAATTCCGTGAACAGAGGAGCCTGGTGGGCTACAATCCATGCGGTCGCAAAGAGTCAGACACAACTGAGCAACTAAACAATGACAGTTGTAGAGTCTGGACTGGGTGAGGGCAGGGACTGAGCCTGCCTTGGTGCAGGCCAGAAGGAGGAGGCAGGACATGCATTCAGCACATTGCACTGTGTCCGGCATTCAGGGAAATTCCGAGAATCATTTCTGAACAAACGACAGAGTGCAGCAGGTGCTACGCTAGCTGCTTGGGATGAAGAGATAGGTGCTCTCAAGAGGGTTAGAGCCTAGCGTGGGATAACAGGCATTAAGCTAATTTTTCAGACTTTCCTCAGCAAACCGGGAAAACCATAACCGAATCACAAGGGCCAGGAGACAAGGATGCCAGGGCTGTGCCTTCTTACCCACGTAGTAGGGTCCCACTTTCTCTTTCTAAAAATAAGAGCCCAGGCTTAGAGAAACCCAAAGAACCCTTCTGAACTTTTTTCACTGCGTGGAATGAGTCAAGTTGGACCCAAATATATTTAGTGACTTTTGTGCTTTCTGTAGCATTTGAACAGAGCCACAGGATCGGGGTTGGTGAATGAAATGCTGGCCTGGGACAGAGGCACGTGTGTCTCTTGGCCGGGTACCTCAGGGGAGGCTGGGCCATGTCCTGAGGAAGCCACTGGCAGGAACGGGTTATGTAAGCACTTTGCAGAAATGTCACTGAGGAGAGATATTTTCCGTCCTCCAGCAGCTCTGCATTGCTGGGCTGTGGTTGGCCGGTTCTCACTGCCGTTATCAGGCAGGACAAGCCCTGGACAAGCCCCAACTGCATCTGTGTCTGGGAGGACCATCCTCAGCAACTCTGTTAGCCACTGGAGTCAGCCCAGGGCGGTTCTGGTGGGAGATGCCCTTGCCCACCTGCCCTCGGTCCTCTGCAGCTTCTCTATGCGGCTGCCTGGTAGGGGAGGGAGCCTGCAGGGATGCAAAATGCCAATGGAGGTGGGGGGCAGGCCAGGCTGTCCCCCTGCTTTTGCTCCTATTAGCATCAAATCACACCAATCTAATTTAAAATAAAAGACTTGGAGCTTGCTATTCTTGTACCTCTGCCCGATACATGCCCCCATAAAGCTGTATGCAAAGCATATTCCCAAATAGGTGGCGTGGAGCCTAAGAAAAATTCAGTCCCCCCATTTTAAGTCAAATGCTATAGTTACCACATCATCCGATGCTTATCCCCTCGCTTCCCAAATTGAATTTTGTCCCAGCTTGCCAAACGAGCCCATCAGGAAGTCCTGAAATTTCCTGGTTACTAAAGAGGGTACATTAAACAAACAGAACAAATCGAAATGATGTCTGGATTGGATTCCTGGCGTGGCTGTTAGCATCTCAGTTTCCCCACTGGTAAAATAATGAGCAAAGTATCTCAAAAACCTGAGCAGAAACCAACCACAGATGCAGCTGTTATTGTCATGGTGTTGTTCCAACAGGAATCAAAACCACGAAGGGACACTGAATTTTCATTCGGACAAGAACGAGGTTTAGCAGCGCTGTCATTTAGAGCCTTTGCTTAGGTTCTGATGTAGGATTAAAAGGTGACGGTTCCAGAAATATAAAAAAGAGCCACAGAATTAGAGCAGAGCACATACATACATCCTCACCACAGTGTAGTTAGCCTGTGGCAGTGCAGACAAGAAACTGGAGAGGTGGCAAAGGAAAAGAAAACCTCAAGTTCAAAGTAAGCATCACATGTCCAGGTTAAAGAAAGCTTTGGTGAAGTCACTGATGAAAAGCATTTCATCTTGAAAGACATGAGGCTAATTTCAACAGTCCCAAGTGACCAACACTTAACAACATATTATACAAAGTTCCACATAACACAGCCTGGACTGATTTTAAGAAACGAAGCATCCACAATGCTACTCTGAATAGCCACCATCACAAGCAATGTGCAGTCTAGTCAGAAAATGTGGGTTCAAATCTCTGCCTCAGTTAAGCAGCTGTATTCTGTGGTTCCTCCACACTGTTGACTTCTGCCACAAGGAGCCATGGAGTGTGCATAAATACCTTGGTACAAACAGCACAGTGGGACTCTTCTGTTACCTCTCTTTACACATCCTGAAACTCTGATGTGAAGACATTTGACTAGACCTCCCTACTCTTTGCTCCTTTCATCTGCTGGTTCAACCAAATACTGTTTTATGTATAGCAGACTTAACTCATGTCCAGATTGGTCCGGCTAGGAAGGGAGGGAGGTAGAGAGAAAGAAGAAAGGGGAAGAGAGACAGACACAGAGATTGTGTCTCTGTGTTAGAGAGAAAGTTTCTCTCTGTCTCTCTGGATTTTTTTTTTCCCTAGAAAATCAACTTTCTCTTTTACAGCAAGGCTGCCTACCTTTATGTGAATCTGCACCATGGGCTCTCCAGATACCTGAAATAAAAACTACATTTCTTCCATGATTGGAAACTATTTCCTAAAATAATTCATATTTGCTCTAGTATCAGTGGCCACCAGGAAGAAACCAGAATCATCTGCTGAAAGTCTGAGGGCTAAAACGTGTCAAGGTGCTGAACAACGTGTACCTTCTATGCCCTTCCTGGAGCTTGTGGGGAATCTTGTGAAGGTTTGAACTCAGAATATACCGTTGTAGTGTCAAGTTCAAGGGCAGGCTGACAGGGGTTGTATTGTGAGAAGTGATAGCAATCCGTTGAATATTATTTTGATAATTATGTCAGAGTTCAACTGGAAGGCAAAGATGCCAGGCTCTTACTTGAATTTTACAAAACATAAAAGATAGCTCACCACTTTGTGGATTACCAAAATAATTCATCCTTTGATTCAATAATTACTTTTAAAGGCTTTGTGATGGGAAACCACCTTCCAATAACAATAGGGAAGTCATTTCAGTGGATCGAGACACTTGATCTGTCTTCTCAGTTGGACAGCATGAAAAATCAGAAACTAAACACAATTAATACGTACGTGCCACAAATCTGTAATTTTTTATGCTATTTGAATACAGGACTTTATAGGTTGGAAATAATACATATGCTACTTATTTTAACATGGCTCTACAAAATCAGCCAGTCAGCACACTTGGTAAAAATGCCTAACATGAAACAGGAAGACCTCTGGGAAATGGGGCAGAAGTAGAAACAGATCCTGCCTTTTATATTCAACATGAAAATATTTTATTTGTGCCAACAAAGCCTTACTCGTAAGACAGTTTCAGAGCTGTCACATTTGAGATAAATTTCACATCTTGTCCAAACCTTGCATTTTCCCTGAAGGTGGGATCATTTAAGAATACATGTCCAGAAAACACTGTATCTATTCAGGTACCTCTGAAATGAGTTGCTAATAATCATGTCCCTCAGATTCACCTTGATTTGTATGATTTTCTTTGCTTGATCTTACAAACTATTATTCTGAAAATTTCACATTAGGAAAAGTTACAGGTACTAAGAGTTACATGAGAAAAAGTTACATATGAAAAGAGAACCCGACCATTGAAAGAAAGCTGCTGAGAAGTTTCCCGATGAGGCAAGAATAGGGGAAGAGGGAAAGTGCTGTCTCCTATCTGAGTGTGAGCATCCCTCACCCTCCCCTCTGGTCCTCCTGTGTTTGTTGGTTCTCTGTACATCTGCTCATTTCCATCCCAGGCTACCTGTGAATGATGCTTCCTCATTTCAGCAGAATGGCTGCCCCGGCCCCATCCCTCCTGGCTCAGGGCAGGACCAAATTAGAGGACAGCGTCAGAGACCATCTGCTGATACTGGCTCATCACAGTAGCCTCCTGTTTCTTGTTTCTCCCCTAATTCTATTGTGAAAGCTCCAGTACTTTGGCCACCTGATGTGAACAGCTGATTCATTGGAAAAGACCTGGATGCTGGGGAAGATTGAAAACAGAAGGAGAGGAGGGTGACAGAGGATGAGATGGTTGGATGGCATTACCGATTCAATGGACACGAACTTGGGTAAACTCTGGGAGATGGTGAGGAACAGGGAGGCCTGGCGTGGTGCTGTCTGTGGGATCCCAAAGAGTTGGGCATGATTTAGCAACAGAACAACTGCGCACACAGGACTGCCACAGCCTCCTGACTCTACCATTCTGCTGTGCTTCTCATTGTAGAACTAGGTTTACAGAGTGAACTGGGATGGCAGTCCTGATCTACAATAAGGCCTGTTAGAGGAGAAAACCAGCCACTTTGTTTACCCAAGGGAGAACAGGGTCCGTGACTGTTCAGATGTGTCCCTTTGTCCTTCCTGAATATTCTGTGTGTCAGAACCCAGAAGCAAATGGACAGAGATGGTATTTTGGAGTCTCCTTTGATGTTAGGGTTCTTTGTTTACTTGTTGCTATTGATGTTGCAGTTTCTAAAATCCACACACAGAACTTTATTTCGTTCATGGGATGTTAATATGTTCTTCCAGTGGGTTTTGATTTCATTGTATTTTCTCAGGTTTTATAGTAGTGCTATTTTTATCACAAATGTAATGAAGGACAGATTTGAGGATGGCTTTTAGTAGACCTAATTTCTCAGTCATTAATTAATTTCTGAATCACTCATTTCTATTTCATTAATGAATCATTGCTATAAAAGATGGTAAGTCAAGACTTTTCTTGCTATCCATCTGCTGATTTCTAATTGTTAATATAAACTGTACTGTTATGTACACCCATGCATGCACAGGCACACATAAACACACACTATGCTATTTGGAAAAAGTCAGATTCAGTCCTGTGATATTGTACCTTCTGTCTCCAAAATGTTCCCTCACTGCTGGAAAGAAAAGAATGTACAACCTTGGAAGCTTTGAATCCAAGTGTGTGATGTCAGTTCCTGCACAGTGTGTGGACTGTAAAGTCCAAAGAATATTAGCAACACAGCTAAAAATGTACCTGGTTTTGTTACCCTGAAGCATCCTGATTTTGAGAAATAGTGTTTTGGGCAGGAAGAAATTTGGGCCACAAAGAAAATACAAAAAGCAGCCCTTCCTTCCAATCTGCATAGACTTTGGATGCAATTGATAAACCACTTACGTTTCACCCAAAAATGCTCAACAAAGAATTTATTGAAATGTGGCCCTTTCAGTTTAATGCCATCTGCATCTTTTTAAATCACTTAGAAATACTTGCCAAGATAATTAACCTCTGCCGCCCTGGCATTTTTCAATTATGTAGCTGAAGCCTAGAAACATATTTATAGAGTGTATGATTCTTAAAGGGTTAAGACTGAAAATGTCTGAAGAAAATCAGCTTAAATATGTTGTACAACAAAACATGTCATTATGGGTATTGGAGTTAGGCTATGATAATGAATTTCAGACTCAAATATGTTCTTTGATTGTCACAAAAATATGTGAGGATCCAAGGGTTTGCTCTCAGTGTTCAGCTTGAAGTTGGTTGCATTTCATTACCAGAGACTAATTGTATGAAAACTATTTTCACATCCAGAAATCCTGAATGAGTAAGGGCGAGCGAGAGGAGTTTACTGGGAATCCAGACAACCTATGTGGATGATTATTTAAAAGAGAGGATTACTAGTGGCCATTGGTATTTACATGTGTTCTGAAGGGTGGCTCAAAAATGAAAGCTGGTCCCTCAAAATCGCACCCATCTTTAAAGCCCTGCCTGCCAGTGGACTGCTTGCTTCTAAGGACCTCAGTGAAACTGAAAGTCACTCAGTTGAGTCCGACTCTGCGACCCCATGGGCTGTAGCCCACCAGGTTCCTCCGTCTATTGGATTCTCCAGGCAAGAATACTGGAGTGGGTTGCCATTCCCTTCTCCAGGGGATCTTCCTGATCCAGAGGTTAAACCCGAGTCTCCTGCATTGCAGGCAGATTCTTTACTGTCTGAGCCACCAGGGAAGCCGACTCAGTAGCCCTTTCTGAAAGGATATGGACACTTCTCTGGAGTCCATAAGAGTTCTCCATTAAATCATTAAGTATGTCAATAACGTTGAACAATCAAACTGGAAGAAAATATGCTATTCATCAACTTCTTCCAGAGTGTTTATTTATTGTAATCATTCATCACCAGCAGCCCAAGAAGTTGTTTATATTCTTTTTTTAAAAAAAAAATAAACTGGTTTTGATGCTGTGCTTTGGTTAAATACCATATAGTACATGAATGCAACAAACCTAAGAGAAAGATGGGCGTATTGCCTGATAAAGGATTACAGTGGAAGTGAAAGGCTGACCTACAGTCAGGAAATGTTAATCATTTTTACACCAAAGTGAGTGTAACGTTTCTATAGGGAAATTACTTCAATCTGGTCAGTGCAAGGAGCAGTTTGTATAATCGGATTGCAAATAAGGTTTGATCACATTCCAGCTTAATCTACTCTCTGAGCACCATTTACCGCACTAAATCAAACCCAAGGAAGCTGCCGGCACGGTTTTACAATCATTACACCCAAGGGGCAGGGACTCGGTAATAAACAGCAAATAAATTGAAGCACTGACTTGCCTGCTACAGGGCATTTCTAATTATCCTCTAGTTTAGCTGGAAATTGTCATGCTCTCATCACAGCCTATTTTAACTGCTACTGAATAAGAGTGATACTTTTAGGCTGAATTAATTGAGAATATGAGGAAATGTAGATTGTACCTCCATCTCCCCCTTCTCTCCCTTCCCTGTCAACTTATTGTAGGCATTTAAGAAGACCTGAGCGAACTATTTATTCTGCCTTCATCTGTCTGCCTCCTCTTTGAGAGAATCAGAAATGTAACAACAACATGCCTCGTTTACTTCAATTACAGCCCGGAGAACCACTGGAATGGACAGCGCTAATAAAGATGACTTGCAAATCCTCCCAAATGGGCTGGCAGAGTAATGATGGCTGGTTCCATGCTCGAGCTGACGGGCAAGTAGAGTTATCAGTCTGGGGCATCACATGATAGAAACTGAATCAGAAAAAGTAACTTTGCCAGTGGGGCCCCATTGCGGGTGTGTGTGTGTGTGTGTTAGTCACTTAGTCGTATCCAACTCTTTGTCACCCCACGGACTGTAGCCTGCCAGGCCTCCGCCCATGGGGTTCTCCAGTCAAGAATACTGGAGTGGATTGCCATTTCCTTCTCCAGGGGATCTTCCTGACCCAGGGATCAAACTCCCATCTCCTGCATTGCAGGCAAATTCTTTACCATCTGAGCTATAGGGAAGTCCACAATTACGGAATTCTCCAGGCCAGAATACTGGAGTAGCCTTTCCCTTCTCCAGGGGATCTTTCCAAGCCAGGGACTGAACCCAGGTCTCCTGCATTGCAGGCGGATTATTTACCACAGCTGAGCCACAGAGGAAGTCTAAGAGTACTGGAGAAGCCTATCCCTTCTCCAGCAGATCCTCCCTACCCAGGAATCAGTGACCTCTGATATATCTCCACCATTGACACCCGCAACTGTCCTGGGAGCAGAATCAGGAAATCGCTGGTCCAGGGATCAAGCTCATGATCAGGTTTTGAGCATCATAGAAATCTTTGCTTTGGTAAATGTTATTGGGAGATGAGGACTGTGAAGTGTTAATATCCTATGATTGATTTGAAATGTGAGCTATTGAAATCATCCTTTATGTAAAATGATCATGAGAGTTAAGAAATTAAGGTATAAGATAATCACTTCTCTTTCAAGTTCAAGGACTGTGAGTCTAAGGTAAATAAATGCTCATTGAAATGGATGTCCGTGGTACCCAGGCAGACACAGCAGTATGGAGGCTAGTCTTCCTAAATAGGAAGTGACTTAATTATTCTGAGCTTTTTAAAGTGAGGTAAGGAAAAGAGGATATGCCCTCTCCAGGAAAGCAGAAGGTTCTAAGTAACCCGGGTTTGCTCTCAGCTTCCCCTTGCCCACCAACCTCTGTCTGCCTTCCTACCTTTAGAGGGAAGCTTTTAAAATTATTTTATTGGCTCCCCTGGGAATCTCAGGATGAAGGATGAATAACATCCTGTATTTGTGAAGCTCTCTGACTTCATATCAGACAGCACAGGATTCTACCCCACCCACCTTTCCAGTCCAGCAAAGCAAGTGTACAGCCAGACTGGGGAGGCGAAATTTCTTTCTCAATACTCAGATCAGCATGGGGCTTTCCCCAGTGGTAGCAGTGGTAAAGAACCTGCCTGCCAAGGCAGGAGACATATTGAGACATGAGTTCAGTTCCTGGGTCAGGAAGATCCCCTGGAAAAGGGCATGGCACCCCACTCCAGTATTCTTCCCTAGAGAATCCCATGGACAGAAGAGCCTGGCAGGCTACAGTCCATGGGGTTGCAAAGAGTCGGACACAACTGAAGTGACTTAGCACATACTCAGATCAGCATAACTTGGGGAATAGGAGGAACTTCTCTTCCACGTCCATGCAACGCAAGGCAGGGTCACCCACAGCAATCAACTTGCATTACAAAATAGTCTTCTGCTGAGGGATTTCAAAATAGCTCTCATTACATTTGTATATTTTCTAAAATTGAAAGCACCAAATAGGTGGGGATTTTATGATCAGGTGTTTTTAACTACAAAGAATTTCTCAAAGATATATTCATTTCCTCCCTGCAGATGGTAGGAAAGTTGTGGCCCTAAGCTTCTCTATTTAGGAGTTCCGAGGAGCAATTGTGACTGCCAGCCTCTTTCCCTCCAAACTTCCCCTCCTGCCCTTGCAGTGGGAGGAGAGTTCACCACAGAAGTGTTGTCACGATGAGGCACTGTTATCTCCTCATCTTCTACAATGAAGGGACAGTCAAGCATGAACCCCAGGGCACAGGCAAGTCCTCATTAGAGAGAGACCCTCCAGGTCCAGCCGTGAGATACAAGTCCTTGTTCTTAAGGGCTGTCACAGTGGTGCTGGGTAATACTAGAAAAATGGGACATGTGGGAAAAAAATTTATAGAAGGATTCTGTCAATCAGGAACATGGAACTACCATATTCTAAGAAAGTCTGCAGAAATTGAAGTTTCACTGGAGGTGCAAGGTGAGTTTCACTTGGGGTGCAAGGTGAGTTAACCTCAATTTAAGCAAATTAAGACCATCTGGACTTAGAAAAAAGATGAAAGGATATTGTCTATTAACAAAAGGATTTTTCCCTTTAGAAAGGTTATCCACAGACTTTCTTTAAATAGACACTTCCTTTAATTACCTATCAAAGACACAGTTTCCCATAGGCTGGTGTTGCCGATCCACTTCTGAGTCACCTTTGACAGGTATGTTGACTAAGTTTCCTGATCTCTAAAGAAAGAATAACGCCCAACTCACAGGATTATTGTGAGCCATGCTGCTAAGTCGCATCAGTCGTGTCTGACTCTGTGAGACCCCATAGACGGCAGCCCACCAGCCTCCCCTGTCCCTGGGATTCTCCAGGCAAGAACACTGGAGTGGGTTGCCATTTCCTTCTCCAATGCATGAAAGGAAAAGTGAAAGTGAAGTCGCTCAGTCATGTCTGACTCTTAGCCACCCCATGGACTGCAGCCTACCAGGCTCCTTCATCCATGGGATTTTCCAGGCAAGAGTACTGGAGTGGGTTGCCATTGCCTTCTCCTATTGTGAGCCATAGAACTAAGTAGATATAATACATATCAAAACTACAGTGAGACACCACTTCATGCCCATCAGGATGGCTACTAACGAAAACATGAAGAGCCTGTGGAGAAATCAAAACCCTTGTACATTGCTAATGGGAATGTAAAATGGTATAGCTTCTGTGGAAAACATGTTGGCAGTTCTTCCAAAAGCTATACATAGAATTACCATGTTGGTGGTGGCTTAGTTGATAATTTATATCTAATTCTTGTGACCCCATAGACTGTAGCTGTCCAGGCTCCTCTGTTCCATGGGATTCTCCAGGCAAAAATACTGGAGTAGGCTGCCTTTTCGTTCTCCAGGGGATCTTCCCAACCCAGGAATCAAACCTGGGTCTCCTGCCTTGCAGGCAGATTCTTTACCTACTGAGCTACAAAGGAAGCCCTA
Source organism: Bison bison bison (assembly GCF_000754665.1). Classification (NCBI taxonomy): domain Eukaryota; kingdom Metazoa; phylum Chordata; class Mammalia; order Artiodactyla; family Bovidae; genus Bison; species Bison bison. The sequence goes on along the minus strand of NW_011494797.1, from coordinate 620,854 downwards.
TAATTACTTTATGATCTAGCAATTCCACCCCTAGACATATACCCAAAAGAATTAAAAGCAGAAACTCAAACAGGTATCCGTACACCACTGTCTATAGCAGCATTATTTACAAGAGCCAGAAGGTTGATATGCTCAAATGTCCAGAGGATGACAAACAAACTGTGGTACACAATAATGGAAAGCAGCTCTGACTCATGCTACAACACAGATGAACCATAAGGGCATTGGTGGCGGTTTAGTTGCTAAGTCGTGTCTGACTCTTGGGACCCCATTTTGACTGTAGCCCGCCAGGCTCCTCTGTCCATGGGATTCTTCAGGCAAAAGACTGGAGTGGGTTGCCATTTCCTTCTCCAGGGGATCTTCCCGACCCAGGGATTGAACCAAGGTCTCCTGCATTGAAGCAGGTTCTTTACCAACTGAGCTACTAGGGACATTAAGTTAGTTGAACTAAACCAGAGCCAAAAGGAGCATTGTATGAGCCCACTCATGTGAGGTATCTGGAGGAGTCAAATTCATACAAGCGAAAAAAGGAATGGTGATCTCCTGGGTCTGTGGGGAGAAGGTAAAGAGGAACTATTGTTCAATGGGTACAGTTTCTGTTTAGAATGATAAAAAGTTCTGGAAATAGGTAGATGTGATAGTTATACAGCTTTGTGAATATTCTTAATGCCACTGAAGTGGACACTTTAAAAAGGTTAGGGAATTATCTGGAAGTCTGGTGGTTAGGACACCATGCTTTCACTGCTGATGGCCCAGATTTCAATCCTGGATTCGATCCCTGGTTGGGGAAGTAAGATCTCACAAGCCTTGTGGCATGGCCAATAAAGTAGATTAAAATTAAATAAAATAGGTAAAAGGGTAAATCTTATGTCTATTTCACCACAGTAAAAAACATGCCAAAAAATACTCAATAGCTAAAAAAATACCACATCTGATACACAGGTTTCACATATGGTAGTTGTATGTGAGTAATTTGACATCTGTGAAAGTAGCTTGCCTACATTTTTAAGACCTGTCCTTACTTCTTCAGTGAGTGTCACTCCCATCCACAATACATTAGAATCCCCTGGGGCACTTTTTAAATATACTGATGCCTTGACCTCAGCTCAGAGGGTAGTCTGTGAACAGTATTGTTTGTTTAGTCCAGGGTACTAGACTGGCCCCATCACTTCATGGGAAATAGATGGGGAAACAGTAGAAACAGTGTCAGACTTTATTTTTGGGGGCTCCAAAATCACTGCAGATGGTGACTGCAGCCATGAAATTAAAAGACGCTTATTCCTTGGAAGGAAAGTTATGACCAACCTAGATAGCATCTTGAAAAGCAGAGATATTACCTTGCCAACAAAGGTCCATCTAGTCAAGGCCATGGTTTTTCCAGTGGTCATATATGGATGTGAGAGTTGGACTGTGAAGAAAGCTGAGTGCTGAAGAATTGATGCTTTTGAACTGTGGTGTTGGAGAAGACTCTTGAGAGTCCCTTGGACTGCAAGGAGATCCAACCAGTCCATTCTGAAGGAGATCAGTCCTGGGTGTTCATTGGAAGGAGTGATGCTGAAGCTGAAACTCCAATATTTGGCCACCTCATGCGAAGAGTTGACTCATTGGAAAAGACCTTGATGCTGGGAGGGATTGGGGGCAGGAGGAGAAGGCAGAGGATGAGATGGCTGGATGGCATCACCGACTCGATGGACATAGTTTGATTGAACTCCGTGAGTGGGTGATGGACAGGGAGGCCTGGCTTTCTGCGATTCATGGGGTCACAAAGAGTCGAACACGACTGAGCGACTGAATTGAACTGAACTAGACAAGGATCATCTTTTTTATGTGCTGTGATATAAAAGTGTAGGGAAGCTTGGCTAAAGAATCATCTCTGTACAGAGCAAGGAAGAGTTTTTAGCTTCAAGACCTTCTGAGGCCTAATAAGTACTGAGAGACAAACTTGGGAACTAATATTTATGGAGCAATGGCAATTCACCAGGAACACATTCCCCTGTGTTCTATGAGTCCCATTTGACAGATGAAGAAACTGAAGCTCAAAGATACTTAGTGGACTGCCTAGGTTACCTGTACATAACAAGTATGTGGATTGATCTGGATTTATAGGATCTGATTCCACAGTCAGTCTTTTTCAGCTTCTCCTCTCAGCCCAGCAGTTGTCTCATGGTGCAATATGGAACGCCAAATTGGATTAGAACCAAATCCCAAATCACAGCCTGGCTGGCAATGGAAAAAGGTCACTCTGGGGGTGCGAGGAGGAGCCAGTGCCAAGCCTCCCCGTCCTCTCCTTCCAAGGCCTTGCGCGCTCCTTCTTGGGTCTGTGTCACAGGCATTCGATCCTGTCCTAAGCCAAGGCCATCCCACCACAGTGCCCTTTTCTTTTATAAAATAACTAAAACTGGGTCCCCCGTGACTTCTGAATTAATGCTTTCCCTTATAAACCCTAGCTGGCTCCCTTCACTGCCAGGCTGTCTAATGAATATGCTTACTTATCTCCAGTATTATCATTCCTCCCTTGCTGTCAACATACATAATGATCATTAACATGGCTAAGTTTTAGGAATATACTCTCCTTGAGCAGACTGTACAATGAGGTGCCATTTATTAGGTCTCAGAGGGAAGGCAAGTTTGTTCAATGTGTTGCTTATTGCTGGATGACTGATATGATGACACAACTTAACCAACAATACCTACACTACATAACTAAATATGCTGATGCTATATAACTAACTATACCTACCCTATGTAACTAAACTATATCTATACTTCATAACTAGCTATACCTATACTACTTGACTAACTATATCCTACTCTACATAACTAACTATACCTATTCTACATAACTATGCCTACTCTACATAGCAACTATACCTACACTATGTAAGTAATGCCACACTCATCTCCATGTAGCACCATCCTTTTTCAGGTGATCGAATTTTGCAGAAACCCAGGATAAAGTTTGCAAAAGGGTATATTGGAGCTGTGGGGTGGGGGGAGGTTAGAGACGATGAATGCATCCAGATGAAATGCCCCCACCACCCCAGTTCTCGCTGGCCCAGAAGCGCAATGGCAAGGGCACTGCTCATTTCCATGTGCTGAAGGCAAACCTTAGACAAAGGCACAGTCGAGAGTCAAAGTTTCCAGTACGATCAGCGTTCCCAAGTATTTGATTGAAGTTAGATAATCATTGGGTCTGCACAGATCATTGTCCTCTTGGACTCCTGTGTCTATTTTCACATCCCCAGTTATAATCTAAAGCTGTATTATTTACTGTAAGATACCTTTGTGGAAATCCAGAGCTCTCCCTTCTCAATTGCACAGGCAGCAGACTGCTATTATCACCTGAACCAAGCAGGGGATGGTTCACCACTAACATGGGCATCAACTTTGTTTTTTACTTGGCAATGCCCAGACTGACTACTCAGATGGTAAAGAATCCACCTGCCACACAGGAGACCTGGGTTCAATTCCTGGATTGGGAAGATCCCCTGGAGGAGGGCATGGCAACCCACTCCAGTATTCTTGCCTGGAGAATCCCCATGGACAGAGGAGCCTGGCAGGCTGCAGTACCTGGGGTCGCAAGGCATTGGACACGACTGGGCAACTAAGCACACAACCCACCCAGACTGCCTATTCTGGTTAAATTGTGTCCCCCTAAAAAGATATACTGGTGTCTTGACCTCAGATCCTGTGGATGTGACTTCAGTTGTAAAATAGGATCATTGCAGATGTGAGCATTAAGATGAGGTCATTAGGGTGGGCTCAAGTCCAGTGTGACTGGTGTCCTGGTAAGAAAAGGCTGATCCACAGGGAGACTGTGAGGATGGAGGTGGAGGACCGTGAGGATGGAGATGGAGAATGGACTTGTGCAGCTGCCAGCCAAGGGATGCCAAGAGTTGGCAGCTATCCTCCCCATTCCCTCAAGCTGGAAGAGCCTGAGAGGATTCTCCCGAGTCCCAGAGGGAGCATGGCCCCTTCCAATGCCTTGAGTTAGGACTTGTGACCTCCAGAACTGTGAGAGAATGATTTCTGTTGTTTTAAGCCACCCAGTTTGGTGTACTTGGTTCGGGCAGCTCTAGGAGGCCCATCCGCTGCCCTTTTCTTAAGAGTCCATTTGGGAGGATGTCTGTATGTAAAGTGTCTACACGTTGTCGTTGAGCTGCGCTGTTCTACATTGTGTTCTTTCTTTTGGTTTTGAAGCAAATTAATTAACATGATACAGAAAAGGGAGAATACAAATGCTGAAGCCCTCACTTTAAGCCCTCATACTCTTTTGTTCTCCATTATTACACCAAATTATTTAATTGGGTCTCTCTGATTGTGCTCAGACACAGAAAAGAACACAGTCTATTGTGAGACATCCTACAACCATAATGCAATATCAAATTCAATTCCCATCCAAAGTGCTCACTGCTAAAAGCCTGTTCTGTGGCTGCAGATTAATGAAGATCTGCATTGAGCAAAGTGGTGGTCGTGGAGACATTATTTTCCTCCAATAGAAGGCCTATTCTTGAAGAACAATAAAAGCATAGAGAAGCGTTAGTCTGCTTATGGATAGAAATAAATCAAAATGAATAAGAGGGTTGATGGAAATAGCCTGGAAGCAGCAGAGTAGAATTCTGAAAATACTGTTTTTTGTTTTGAGAGAACATTTTCTTTCCTTCTCCCCATCCCTCCTCCCCCTAGAGACCCTCATAAAATGCTTCTGGGTGCAGGATCAAAAGCTATGGAGTGAAGAACAAATCTGAACATTTAAAGCCCAGTTAGAGATAATTAACTTTTTAAAAACGCAGTCCAGGCCAGCCTTGCTGTGTATACTGATGGTGGCCGGGAGGGCAAAGGGAGGGAACTCTGGGTCAGGATGCAAATTTGGGGAGAGGAGGTGAGACCCACAGAGGCACCAGTTGTAACGATGGCGAGCAGTCATCATGCTGCTTTCAGCTAATTAGACACTAGATCGATTTTTCATTCTCCCTGCTCCCTTTGATCTAAGACTGTTAGGTTTTCTACTCCTTTCCCTTCTCTCCTCTTTTCCAGTGTTCTCAAATCCTTTTTGCCTTCAAATGACCTATTCTTACCTCCCTACCGCCCATTCTAATTTTAAACCCCATCCTAAATTCCCTGATAGCTCAGTTGGTAAAGAATCTGCCTGCGATGCAGGAGACCCCAGTTCGATTCCTGGGTCAGGAAGATCCACTGGAGAAAGGATAGGTTACCCACTCCAGTATTCTTGGGCTTCCCTTGTGGCTCAGCTGGTAAAGAATTCACCTGCAATGTGGGAGGCCTGGGTTTGATCCCTGGATTGGGAAGATCCCCTGGAGAAGGGAAAAGCTACCCACTCCAGTATTCTGGCCTAGAGAATTATATGGATTGTATAGTCCATGGGGTCGCAAAGAGTCAGACACAAACTGAGCGACTTTCACTTTCACTTTAAATTCCATAAAGAATCCCTCAATCTGACAATATCAGTCTTCCTTAATCTCTGCTCCTTTCTAACTTCCCAAGGTACATATTATCTGTGTTGTACCTTTGGCACAGATGCGTCTTGAATTATACACCTGAGCTGTCCAGTATGGTAGCCAGCAGCCACATGTGGCTACAGATCACTTGAAAGGTGGCTGGTCTGAACTCTGGATTTTGAAGACTTAATATAAAAAGAAGAGAATGAAATATCTTAGTAATTTTTAAAGTTTAATTCTGAGTTGATATTTTCATTATACTGGGTTAAATAGAATATATTATCAGAATCAATTTCCCCAGTTTCATTCTGCTTTTTAAAACATATCTACTGGAATATTTAAATGGTGCATGTAGTTTGCATTTGTGAAAAGCATTGTATTGCATTGTATTTTTTTTGGACAGTGCTGTTATGTAAAATTCAACACGTAGATCATCTCTGGTATGGCCACTTAAGATGGTAGCAATTAAACTAGTATTATTAATACTAGAGGACTGACTCTGGTATTCTGATAAGATATCAAACTCTCCAAATGAAAGTCAAATCCCAAGCAACCTTGCAGTCACCTGTTCATGATGCCTGCTCCATCTAAACCCTGCAGAGACTGCTTTTCCAGGCCAGGCAGAGGGGCCTGCCTCACATGGTCTTCACATCTGCAGCTTCCTCTTTGCTCCTCTATTCTCTCCAGGAGGCATTTCCACCTTCCATCCTTCAGTGCCCAGAGTACTCTTACCGTATCTCCATTGCCTCCTATCAAAGATCCATTCACAGTCAGTGTAAGTGATTGATGATGCTTAATGCACCCCCACACTCAGGTCACTATTGTTTTAGCAAAGGCCATGACCTCTGAGTTGGCTTAAGCCAAATGAAGCTCTAACTGAAGGACCAGATGCAATGGGAAACCCGTGAGGGAGGTACTGTTGCAAACATCAAACTTTAGAAGGAAGCCTCTAAAGTCCCATCACTCCTCACTTCTCCCAACTGCCCTCCCAACCAGCAGGGCATTCACAGAAGGATTCCTGAGTGATCCACCACAGGGCTCCACCCTCTAACCAGAGGTGATTCTACCATGGCTTAAAAAAAGTATGTATTTACCTATTTATTTGGCTGTGCCAGGTCTCAGTTGTGATACTCAGAATCTTCAGTCTTTGTTTCGGCCTGTAGGATCTTCTGTTGCAGCATGCAAACTCTAAGTTGTGAGTATGGGATCTAGTTCCCTGACCAGGGATCAAACCAGGTCCCCTGCACTGGGAGCATGGAGTCTTAGCCACTGGGCCACCAGGAAAGCATCCCCTAACGAGGCTTAACACTTACATTCTCTTCTTTTCATCTATTAACCACATTGTGTCTGACCAGGGAGCTTAAAGCCTACTTAGTATTTTTGCAAATAACCTCAAAAGCACTCCCTGGCAGTAAGTTCTAAGAATCGATGTCATGTCTGCTCACAAATTCTTCTGCACTGCAAGGCCATTGCTCAAATGACTTGACTCGAATTTTAGGGACTGTGATCAGTTCGTGATGCAGATATCTACACACTGTACAAAGATCCTCAGGAATCACAGACAAGCCCCTGCCTGTGTCTGGGTGACGCAGTCCACACACTTAGGAATGCAACATGTTTAATTTTACTTCCTCTATGAAGTTAATCGCTATTTTAAGTCCCCATTCCATGGGAGTTGTTGTTGTTCAGTCACCCAGTTGTGCCTGACTCTTTGCGACCCCATGGACTGCAGCATGCCAGGCCTCCCTGTCTCTAACTATCTCCCGAAGTTTGCCCAAATTCTTTGTGGCGACTTCTTTCTCACATTCTGGGAAGCTTACCTTGTGCTCAGGCATTGGGTCCCCATGCAGTGTACTTCAATATCCTCAACAAAGCCACAGTTGCAATGCTACTTAATGTTTTCTGTGTAGTGACTAACATTTATCTGTGCTTTCAGGTCATATACATTGTCTCAGGCTTCTTGATGCACATGGCTGGGGGAATATAGAATTTCTCCCAAAACATTTTCTTACACAAAAGGGAAACAATTTATCCTAATATGTTTTCTTTTTCCTTTGCATTTTAAAATCTCAGGACTAAATTTACTGTCCAATTAGTGACATAATTTTATGTACACGAGAATGTAATATCCCCATGAGTGGGGTCATATCACTGTTTTGTCCCTGATGCCAAGCACATTGCCTGGCATCTAGGTGATCAATGAATGAATACATTTCCCAGTTGTGGTTACAATTTGTTTACTCCTTGGGCTCTTTCTGCTTTTCGTGTGTATGTTTTATTGTGCATCACTTCAATTCTTTTTTGGAATGAGGTGAGAAAATAATGGAGAGAAGGAAGCAGGGAATGATGGGGTAATATAAAAATATTCTCTGTGTGCCTTCACCAGTTGACAATACAACACTGCCCTTTACATCTTTTTCTATAACCTTTTCTACTAATGTATTTTTAATGAAATTGTGCATTTAATATTTAATATATGTAAAACAGATCAAAAAGAGATCTACACAGAACAGGAAATTCATCTACCCACCCCCAAAACCATGAACTGGGCTACTATCACTAGGGAGCTTCCCTGGTGACACAGCTGGTAAAAAATTAGTCTGCAATGTGGGAGACCTGGGTTAGATCCCTGGGTTGGGAAGAACCCCTGGAGAAGGGAACAGCTACCCACTCCAGTATTCTGGCCTGGAGAATTCTATGGACTGTATAGTCCATGGGGTTGCAAAGAATCAAACACGACTGAGCAACTTTCACTTTTGAGTGCCTTAAAACAAGAATTGTTTAAATTTAATTTAGTTTTGTGTTACCTGACGGTGGGCCTCCCTGATAGGTTAGTGGTAAAGAATGTGCTGGCCAATGCAGGAGACGGAGGGTTTGATCCCTGGGTTGGGAAGATCCCCTGGAGAAGGAAATGGCAACCCACCACAGTAGTCTTGCTTGAGAAGTCCCATGGACAGAGGAGCCTGGCAGGCTACAGTCCATGGGATCACAAAGAATCAGACATGACTTAGCAACTAAACATTATCAATAACAACAACAATATCTAACAATATACTTAGATTTTTGAAAGACTGATTCATTTGGTCCACAGATATCCTGTCAAAACATCACGTACATGAGACCCTAACCTCTGGAACGATAGTTTCCTTTTGAAAATTCTCCCGATTGTACTTTAAGTGCTTTGGATTTAACTAACCATGAGAAATCTCCTTTTGAAAATAAAGTCATTAAAAGTTGGATAGTGTTACTATTGAAAAATATTCTTTATGAAGAACTTGATTTCTTTGATATAATATTCATTTCCCTTGGGGAAACACCCTTGATAAATGAAAATATTTTTTACAGCAAATAATCTATTGCTTTAAGTTCATTTAAATGGATTTGATAATCTGTTTCAATTCCTGTGGCAAATTTCTATGAGGAAGGAATTTTAATTAAAATAAAAGTAATATATGCATATGACTTTTTAAAAGTACCAAATAGTTGAAAGAGTTTATAATGGAATGAATAGTTCTTTGCTCAATTCACCCCATGCCCAACTACCTCCCTAGAGAGACACAGGAGATTCAATAATCCCTACTTTTAGTACTTCTGGTGGTTGCATCCATATCTCCAAATGACAACTTCATCTTTATTTCTTTATTTTTCAAGGAGATTTGATTTCACTTATCCTCCTCCTCTCCATGTTTTAATATCATTATGTTTTACTTTTGTTTAGCTCTGCATAATAGTAAATATGCTTAAACTTTACATTTTTCATTCTGTTAACTGAAAACAGTATGTCTTAACTCTCAAGTTTGTGAGCAAAAGATTATTAGCTCCTCTATCCTTTTCTGCAGCTCTCCCCCAACTTTTACATCCCAGTTTGACGATATTATTTAAAAAAATAAAAATTGGGGAAAAAAGCAACAAGGTCAATATGAAAAAACAGGTCACTGCAGATTTAAGTGTTATGATTTCACTTCTTTCTCCATTGCTCCAAAGTGATGACTCCAATTCTACTCAACAAGTATTCTTAAAGTAGAACCATCTGTATTAAACTCCTTTACTTACTGAAAAATGCTACAGTTTTGCTTGCTTCAGAGTCAACGTCAGGCTTTGCATAGCTTTTTAGTTTTCCAGGAGATCCTGACAGAGTCTTTTTTTCTGGTTGAGAGAAGAAATCATCTGCCTTCTTATTATACCTTTAATATTTTTCAGCTTCTTACTCATTCTATTACTTAGAGTCAACTTTGTTCTTTCTCATGAAGTCTACTGACTTTCTCTGCTAATTAGCTTCATCTTTGGACCATCACTTTCTTACATGACTATTTTTCCCATGAAGTTTTTAGTCCCCATTTTATCTCTTGCACTCTGTATCTTTAGTAAATGCCCTAGTTCTTTTGACATCTCAATTTTTCTACCATTTAAAGGTATTTCTTCATTTCTGGAGACCTCTTTCAGGGAGCCCTCTATCCACTTGCAGAAGTCTGGACTGATCATTTTCTTAGGCCCCTCCTACAACTATCTTTCTGGAATTTCCCTTCTATGCTCTTCTGATTAAATACACAGTTCCTTGCATCTCCTGTTTTCCCTTTTTTGCATTTACTCTCTCATGGTACAAGAGCATATCCACAAAGAATTTTCCAATGAAGGGTATATGAGAAACAAACTTCACAAGTTTTCATATGTCTGAAAGTACATTTATTTTATTCTCCTTCTCAATGAACACTCTGGCTGGGTATAGAAATCCATTAAAATGCATTATTTTCAGAACTTTGAAGGGACTATCCATTGCCTCCTAGCATCTAGATTGCTGGTAAATCTGATATTAGTTTAATTGTGGGTCTTTTGAAAGTGATCTTTTCCCTCAGTAAAAGTTTTAAATATATGTTATTATTCTTGTCATTCTATAATTTTATAACAATTGTCTAGGTGTGGGAGTCTTTTTTTTTATACAATCTATTTAGTACTTAGTATTTCCCTCATTTTGAAGATTTGTGTCTCCATTAGCACTGGGAAACTTCATTACGCTTTGTTGTTATTGCTGTTTTCCTAATTTCCTCATCTTTGGTGTTTCTGTGTTTCTTCATTTTTGGAACTCTCATTAACTGTGTGCTGCTCACCTGAATTGATTCTCTAAGTCCTTATTCTTTCGCTCATATTTCTTGTTTTAGAATTTGTGTTCTGCCTTTTTTCTCACTTCTTTATTCTTTAAATGCCCTTCAGTTATCCAATTTTAATCTCAACATCAAGAGTTTAATTTCCAGAGTTGCTGATTATTTCTGTTCATGATACATTATTTTTTTTTCTGATTATTATATCTTCTCTTTTCTTCCCATATGTTTTTTGCTTGTCATTCTTTCTTCAAATATCTAGTGATTCTCAGCTGACCGTTAATATTCAAGAATGAGGCCGTGGAAATGCTTGTAGGAACTCAGTGTCATAGGGAGTGTTTATCAGCTGGGAAACTTCTTGTGTAAAATGAGCATATACCAATAAAATGAGCATATACATGTTGTAAGTCACCCCTCTCACAACAGCTCTCTTTTGTAATTGTCTTATCTAAGTATGGCATCTCCCTAGGATTCTATCTGGGTGGCTCCATCTCTCCTTGCTGCTGTGTCTTTCATGGGCATTACAGGCAGCTACCGCCTCTATATTATGTCTTGAGCAGTACATTCCTTTCCTTCTCTCGCATTTAGAAATCCCTCATTTACTTACAAGCCCATTTGGTTTTCCTTTATTGCTTGGGATTACACTTTTAAATTTTTCTTTACTTTCATTTTAATGGACTCTGGATATGGGAGTAGACATACATGTGCTGAGTTCAAAATAGAAGACTAACATTATTAAAAATTTTTTTTATCTACGTACATATTGAGTGTGGAGTAATTATGAATTTGAAGTTCTTTTAATATTTATTTTGTTTGCTTAAAAGTGTATCAGTTAGGAATGTCTTGGACCATAAGTAAAAAAAAAAACAAAAACAGAAAAACAATTAACATTGACTTTAAGAAGTAATGGGCTGTTTTCGTCCATGAAAAGAAGATTAGCAGGGTGGTAATTGAGGGTGTTCATTCATCTTCTCAATTGTGTAATGAGAAGACCAGACTCTTTCTGCCTTTTTGCTTTCCCTCCCTAGAATGGTGGCTTTTGTCCTCATGCCTGTCACCGCACGCAAATGGGCCCTGCAGCTCCAGGCCACATTAATATCTGAAGCAGAAAAAAGCAAAAGATTTCCCACCCCTCCCTCATTAGGCATGCACTCACTTCTAATTGGGCAAAACTGTGTCATGTAGCTACCCTTCTATTTATGGGATCAGGGAAATTACATGCTACCCTTAACTGGGCACACTGTTACCCGGAACAAAATCGGAGTTAACGAGGAAGGAAAAAGAATAGATAGACATCGGAGAAACAGCCCACAGAGTCTGTAGCAGGGAGCAAAGTATGATTTCTTTTTTAAATAAATGATTTTTAAGCTGTACAAATAATGTAAAAGATAAGATACAATGTAAGTGACCATCAATAAGATTGCAAGAATACACAAGCAAATAATATATGATATAATTTAAAATATTCTAGACATTTTAAATCAAATTTGTTATATTTGTTGAAACCTTCTGGCAGGCCACAGTGCGCTATGAAAAGTTATTGAAACGTATGATGACCAAGCTACATAATGGTCCTTGATGGACTGTGTGTTTCTACCTCCTTACACAACCGAAAACATTGTTTTCTGCAGAAGAAATGGTCTCAGTTTTCCTTGGAGGTTGTTACCCCTTCCACCTTGACAGTCACCATACCCAGATCACCTCCAGATGAGAGCAGGGCCCAAAGCCACCAACTTTTTTCTTAAAGGGAAGGAAGGTTAAAATGAAACTTGAGTTGCTCTTGACCTATAAATACCTGGCATGTTAAATATTTTTTGTGTGTTAATATATAAATGTCTGTCCAGGATCACCTCCAGAAGAGAGCAGGGTCCAAGGCCACCAATTTTTTTTTTTTAAGGGAACGAAGGTTAAATTGAAACTTAGGAGTTGATCTTGACTAATAAATGCCTGGCATGTTAAGTATTCTTTGTGCATTAATATGTAAACGTCCGTCTCAGTCAAGGCCTTATCTTTCTGAGACATCTGCCCTAGCAGATGTGCCTAGGACACCAATGCCTTCTGATTACACTTATTGGCCAAATATCCCAAAGAACTGAGAATCACTAGGTGATGATTTAAATTGCTGGTCTTGGGGTTCAGCAAGTCCTGACTTTGTGTGTTGTGGAACTGTGAGCTGCCTCAAAGACCTTAGGAAGTGGCTCTAGAACTGGAAAGGACCAAATTTGGAGGTTAGGGGAAAGGATTCCCCATGCAGAGTACCTAGTGGAAGGTGGCCTTTTCTTTTTTACACTATTTTCCTGTTATTTCCTAGGGGGTGTTCTTTCTAGTCCTGGAAATATAATACAACAAATGGCTTTTTATCATTCGGGCAACCTGACCAAGAAATATATAAGCAAAAATCTACATTTCCAAAAAGCACTATCATATATATTTATGTGTTTTCTAATTGCTGTGTCAGCGAATTATTCTTGTGACAGCTTTCGCATTATACAATAATGACAAGTCAGATTCTTTTGCTGTGAATTTTTTAATATTTCATGTTAACCATAGACTGTAGTGTTTATTCCAGCTTCCTCATCCTGTAGACATTTGCCAAATAAAACATCAGGAAGGAAAGTCTGAAAGATTTTTATGTGTGGACCTTTTTTTAACATTCCCTAAAATAAATTTCCTTGCTTAGCAACAAAGGAGCTTTGGCGATAGAAAGCTTTGTCCTGTGTTATAACTTTCATATTACCCTCTCCGCAGCCATTTTTCTTTGGCTGCCTGGTGGATAACATTCATTGCAACTTCACTTCACTCCTCTGGATTCATAGCTGATGCTCTGTGGACCATAAAATTTCAGCTGCAAAACCAGAACATCTCATTATTTCTGAAATATCAAGCTTGTATCTTCTTGATAAATAATTCCTACTAGTATAATGTATCAGACTAAAACATATTTTCTGAGGCCAGTGAGGTTAAAGCGGCAATCTCACCTTTTCTAATTTTTTTGCCCTGAAGACAGTGATTTCCATATATAGAGTGACCCCGGTTTGTGTTGAACATGGGGAATGAGGATGAAGCATGAAACGACACATATTGCTGTCAGAGATTTGAAATGAGGCCCGCTAACCTGTAGGCAGCCTTCCAGACTAATCAGCCCTTCACATTACCAATGTATTCAGATAGCTCCACACCTTAGCCGGCAACGGGCCGGGAACTTTTCCCTTTCTTCCTTCTTCGTCTCCCTTTTAAGTCGCAGCCAATGACAAACATTACATTTTAATGTAATTCTTCCTTCCCTCTCCTACTCCACTGCAAAGAAAAAGAGAGACAGTGTCCACTGACAGCGGATCTCTGAGACACCGGTCTCATCTGGTTTCCCTGATGCTTGAAAAGTGGGTGCGACCATTTGGATTTGCTTCTGAATATACATCAGTCAGCGGTGCTTAAACAGGTGATAACGTTTTTACTCTTTCAGTTGACAACCGTCAGTGCACTGGAATTCAGGCAGTTACTAGAGTTGGCTGCCTCTTCTAGCACGAGATGTTTTTAAAGGAAAATCAGATCACCGCTCTGAGTTTTGTTTGCTGTACCTTGCAGGATAGCAGTGCTGGGATTGGGAAGAAGTTTTCTTAAACAAAGAATGTATTTTCTGCTTCCTGAAGCCCTCTCTTTTAGGGTCTGTTTCATAAATAAGGAAATCTGCTGACGTCTTGCCAAAAAGTTATCTGTCCTAGGTCTGCAACTGAGTGATGTTACAATTAAATATGTATATAAGTGTATATATTTATTTGTGCTGCTGCTGCCACTTAGTCGCTTCAGCCGTGTCTGACTCTGTGCGACCCTATGGACTGCAGCCTGCCAAGCTCCTCTGTCTTTGGGATTCTCCAGGCAGGAGTTCTAGAGCGGGTTGCCATGCCCTCCTCCAGGGGATCTTCCCCACCTAGGGATCAAACATGGGTCTCCTGCATTGCAGACAGGGTCTTTACTGCTGAGCCACCAGGGAAGTCCATATTTATTTGCATTTATATGTAATTTAACATATATATTTGTCTGATATGTATATATATACTATACATGCACACATACACACACACATATATATATACATTGTTTTGTTGTTCAGTTGCTAATTCATGTCCAACTCTTTGCGACCCTATGGACTGTAGCACACCAGGCTCCTCTGTCCTTCTCTATTTTCAATGAGTCAACTCTTCCCATCAGTTCAGTTCAGTAACTTAGTCGCTTCCGACTCTTTGTGACCCCATGGACTGCAGTGCGCCAGGCTTCCCTGTCCATCACCATCTCCTGGAGCTTGCTGAAACTCATGTCCGTTGCGTCAGTGATGCCTTCCAACCATCTCATCCTCTGTCATCCCCTTCTCCTCCTGCCTTCAATCTTTCCCAGAATCAGGGTCTTTTCAAATGAGTCAGTTCTTCGCATCAGGTAGCCAAAGTACTGGAGTTTCAGCTTCAGCATCAGTCCTCCCAATGAATATTCAGGACTGATTTCCTTGAGGATTGACTGGTTTGATCTCCTTGCAGTCCAAGAGACTCTCAAGAGTCTTCTCCAGCACCACAGTTCAAAAGCACCAATTCTTCGGCACCCAGCCTTCTTTATGGTTCAACTCTCTGCAGAAACAGCCTCAAACCCTTGGTGGACCATGTATTATTTCAAGTAGTCTTTCCATCTATATGAATACCAACCTTCCAGGAGACTGAATCAGCAATATTCCTGCATATAAGGAATAAAAAGCACATACAATTCTAAAATGTATTTAATAGCATTACTGAATTTATGGGATCTATCATAAAGATATATTTTCTCCATGGAAAATACAACCACCTTTTGAGTATGGGATCTGATTTTTTTCCCTTGGAAAAAAGATTTCATACCAAAAAATTTAGAAACCACTAAGCCAAGGAAGACAGCAAGTTACCTAGATCCATACTGACAGAGAAATCAGGGCTGGAACCAGAGACCTGCTATAACCAGCTGAGAAAAAGTTACTTTAACTTCACTTCCAGGGAGTGAAAGCCCCATCACAGGTACCCCCTAAGAGGCCAAAAGTGTCAGATGACTAAATCATCTAATAAATATCCCCTGCCTATCCTGGGCAGCCATGTTTTCTTGACTGGCTTTGTATTCTGTTGTTGCTGTTTAGCCCCTCAGTCATGTCTGACTCATTTGCGACCTCATGCACTGTAGCCCTCCAGACTTCTCTGTCCATTGGATTTTCCCGGCAAGAATACTGGAGTGGGTTGCCATTTCCTACTCCAGGGATCTTCCCAACCCAGGGATTGAACCTGAGTCTCTTGTGACTCTTGCATCCACAGGCGATGCAACCACTGAGCCACCAACAAAAATACATTCGCTTGTTGAAGAGGAATTTAGATAGCATTTTTCAAGCTTAAATATGTGGAGATTTCTTTCAAGGGGAAGCTATATCCTCAAGGGTTGGCATGTGATTTTGATTTTTCATGTTACCTAAAAACATGCAAACATAAAGTGAGGGGCAACTTCCTAATGTTAATGGTCTTGTTATAAATAAAATATAATAAAAATTCCAATCAGCAATATTAAAGCAAGTTGTTATTTTGCTGAAACACTGCTGTAAACCTGTAATATGCAAACAACCTGATTGCCACACACACAGATCTCTTTCAAAAGTTTGGCTTAAATGCCTAATGTGTTCTAAGTGATAATATAATTCCTCTACCGTGTTTCTCTTTTTAAACTATTTTAATTTTATAGTACATTCAGTTATCATCAAAAAGAAAGCATCAAACCATAAAATTTTATGGAGTACACCCAGGAGTACCCCCACCCAAGCATCTGAGCACACCAAATAGGGAAACACCATTTTAGATACATGACACCCAATAACAATGAAGGAAACATTGGAGACAACACCCTGAGCAAACACTTCAGGCCTAATGCTATCCAGATAGCAAAGTTCTCCAAAAAAAAAAATCATTGTTAGAAGTGCAATGACAAGAGTTCAACATAAACATCCAAAAGTAGCTAAAAGCAAATTAACCTTTAAAATAAAGATGACAAGAAGACATCTTCTGGGTATGAGATAGGAACTTGTGATAATTTGATGAAATGATTTTAAATAGTAAGTTTTCCTATTTACCAGAAAGTTCACTCTGATATTTTGCATTTTTTAATTTAAAAACTAGAAACAAAATTTTCATGAGAGGGAATATTTCACTGCTCTCCTTTATGAACTATGTCCTGTCTAAATTGTGAAAAGCTCTTTGCAGAGCACCTGCCCTTTATTCAAACCTCCTCACTCCACATTCTGAAACCCATGCAATTTGCTCCCAGCCTGTTCTGCAGCCACAAGTTTGCCAACTGGCAGCTGCACCAGTTGACTCAGAAAATTCAGGTTGATTCAGCTTGAATGGGATCTACAAATGCAAATTATTTATGTGTTCACTCTTTTACATTCCCAGAGAACTGCTAGCCAAGCTCTGCCACCTGTATTGCCCAATATTCACGTAAATGGATTTTGACTGTTAGATAGCTGTTCATTTTATTTGCTATTCACTTGGGAAATTTTTATTAGATGTCTCTAATTCAAGTTCACAAATACTCAAGCAATTTTCTTTTTTTGAAGGGAGGCAGTTTTTTCTCTCTTCCTTTGGAGTCTTACTGATATTTTTCTGGAATTAATTCCACAAGGAAGAAACACCTCTTAGGGATCCGTAATTGCAACCATAAAAAGATGTGTGTGTGTGTGTGTGTGTGTCTTTCTCATTTAAGATCATGCTCAGATTAGTATCTTTTTCTAACAGACTGAGGCATTGTATTAATCTAGAAGACCCTATGAACATACACATGAACTACTAATTTACAGATACTTAAGACTTTATTTTTCTGGGCTCCAAAATCACTGCAAATGGTGATTACAGCTATGAAATTAAAGGATGCTCACTCCTTGGAAGGAAAGTTATGACCAACCTAGACAGCATATCAAAAAAGCAGAGACATTACTTTACCAACAAAGGTCCATCTAGTCAAGGCTATGGTTTTTCCAGTGGTCATGTATGGATGTGAGAGTTGGACTATAAAGAAAGCTGAGGGCCGAAGAATTGAT
>NW_011494797.1:599985-603109 GCF_000754665.1 Bison bison bison | reverse complement strand
TCCATTCTGAAGGAGATCAGTCCTGGGTGTTCATTGGAAGGACTGATGTTGAAGTTGAAACTCCAATACTTTGGCCACCTGATGCAAAGTACTGACTCATTTGAAAAGAGTCTGATTCTGGGAAAGACTGAGTGCAGGAGGAAAAGGGGACAATGGAGGATGAGATGGTTGGATGGCATCACCGACTCTATGGACATGGGTTTGAGTAAACTCTGGGAGTTGGTGATGGACAGGGAGGCCTGGCGTGCTGCAGTTCATGGAGTTGCAAAGAGTCGGACACGACTGAGCTACTGAACTGACCTGAAGACTTCTGGGTGAAATTTGTGCAATTATATTCCTACCGTTGTCCCTACAAATGTGTTTAGCATTGTTTCATATTTTATTTCTAATTCTACCCATAAGCCTCTATGCTGGGCTCTGCTTAGTTGCTCAGTTGTGTCCTGTAGCCCGTCAGGCTCCTCTGTCCATGAGGATTCTCCAGGCAAGAACACAGGAGTGGATTGCCATGCCCTCCTCCAGGGGATCTTCCTGACCCAGGAATCGAACTGGGGTCTCCTGCATTGCAGGCAGATTCTTCACCAGCTGAGCTACCAGGGATGCCCCCATAAGTCCCCCTCACCCAAAAAATATTTTTGCAAACATTTTTAAGAAGAGAAAGCAGACTGAGATAAATTTTTTCAGCTTATAGCATTTCACAAACTGCTGAGCCACAATTCAAACTGAAGGCAGATTTCTAAGCGTTCTCACTGTACTGCCTAGAATATAGACTGTCATTGCAGAGAATTCTGAGCTGAGGGGCTGAGAAAAGGTACAAATAGAAGAGCATAAACTATTTTGTGACTTTGCATTAGTTCTTCAATAAATATTTACTGAGCAACTATAACACAGAATATTCTGATTAAACACTGCAATTAAATAAGTCATTTTTGCTGAGTCACAGGTCAAGTCTTAGAAATTTCAAATACATGATTATAGTGTATAGAAGACACATATACAGTGTGTTCTTTGACCACAGTAGAATACA
Source organism: Bison bison bison (assembly GCF_000754665.1). Lineage (NCBI taxonomy): Eukaryota > Metazoa > Chordata > Mammalia > Artiodactyla > Bovidae > Bison > Bison bison. Next base: position 602,085 of record NW_011494797.1, on the reverse strand, counting down.
GCCAAAACTCATGAGAAGTTAACTACAAAGCTCTTAATATTTGGAAATTAAGAATACACTTCAGCTAGACATTCAGGTTTTCTCTTCAGTGAGCTGCCTGATTGTATCCTTCGCCCAATTTTTACTATTTCAGTTCAGTTCAGTCACTCAGTCATGTCCGACTCTTTGTGACCCCATGGACTGCAGCACACCAGGCTTCCTTGTCCATCACCAACTCCTGGGGCTTGCTCAAACTCATGTGCATTGAGTAGGTGATGTCATCCAACCATCTCATCCTCTGTCATCCTCTTCTCCTCCTGTCTTCAATCTTTCCCAGCATCAGGGTCTTTCCCAACAAGTCAGTTCTTTGCATCAGGTGGCCAAAGTATTGGAGCTTCAGCTTCAGCATCAGCTTCAGTCCTTCCAGTGAATATTCAGGACTGATTTCCTTGAGGATTGACTGGTTTGATCTCCTTGCACCTTTCAAGAGTCTCCTTGCATCTCTCGAGTCTTCACCAAAACCAGAGTTCATTTGGTGCTCAGCTTTCTTTATAGTCCAACTCTCACATCCACACATGACTAGTTTGTCTTTTTAATGTCACCTCAAGCAAATTCTTCATATATATGTGTGTGCTCAGTCATGTCTGACTCCTTGAGACCCCATGGGCTGTAGCCTACCAGGCTCCTCTGTCCATGGAATTTCCCAGGCAAGAATACTGGAGTGGGTTGCCATTTCCTTCTCCAGAGGATCTTCCCAACCCAGGAATCAAATCAGTCTCCTGCAGTGGCAGGCGGATTCTTTACCACTACGTCACCTGGGAAGCCCCTCTTCATGTATTCAGAATATTAATTATTTGCTGCATATGTGTGTTGAAAATCGTTTATCTCAGTTTCTGACTTTTTCTTTACCTTTATTTTCTTTGGTCATTCAGAAGGCTTTAACTTTTGTACAGTCAACTTTGTCATTTTTTTCTCATGATTTTTGGTTTTTTGTATTTTTAATAAATCCTTCTCTTCCTTGGAATAATATAATTACTCTTCTATAATTTGACTTCTTTTTCAGATTCATGTCATTCATATGTCTGAGGTTTATAATATGCAGTATAAAGTAGGAACTGAAGTTTATATGTTTTCATATGGAAAATCTGTTGTCTCAACACCCAATTGTGAAGTCCTCCATTTAATTCCCTCTGTTTCCAGAGCCTCCATCCTTTCTACTGATTTATTTATCTATCCCTACACTAGGACTTCACCCTCTAATTCCTAATAAGATAGTAACAAGTGACATTAAGTCTCGCTGTACATCAGATCCTTCTCGCTGTGGTGGTCAGACACTGGAGAAGAAGCATTCTATGAATTTTATGGCTAATCTTAGTCTTTTAGGAGCGTGGGTCCTGGTTTGTGAACTTTACAAGTGTTTCTAAAGGGATATAGCTTTTCTCTCTCTTGTTAGGCAGAAGTCTAGATGCTGTCACAGAGGGGGCGAGGGCAAGGGGAGTGTCCTCCTCATTTCCTAGAGCCTTATCCCGGCTCTAGGAAAGTCTTACTCTGGCAGAAGCTCTCTGTTATGGAGAAAGCCCAGGTGTGAGTAACAAAGGCTACTCTTCTCTTCCCCAGCCAGGGCCAGGAGGAGCTCTTTCTAGATCTTCACTGTGCAATCCTGATCAAGAGTTCTTGGAGGTAATGAAAGTGTTTGCCACCCCCTCCTCCCCACTGCCACAAACAACAGCAAGATGGAGCCCCCAGAAGCTTCCTGCTCTCATACCAGTCCACTCTAACCCTCCAGAAGTCTGTCCAAATGTCGTTTAAATGCTCCTACCAGTTTATGGCTCCAGAGGCTTCTGCTTCAGGCCAGGAGATCTGGGCTGTGACTCAGTTCAGTTCAGTCACTCAGTCGTGTCCGACTCTTTGCGACCCCATGAATCACAGCACACCAGGCCTCCCTGTCCATCACCAACTCCCTGAGTTCACTCAGACTCATGTCCATTGAGTTAGTGATGCCATCCAGCCATCTCATCCTATATTGTCCCCTTCTCCTCCTGCCCCCAATCCCTCCCAGCATCAGAGTCTTTTCCAATGAGTCAACTCTTCGCATGAGGTGGCCAAAGTACTGGAGTTTCA
>NW_011494797.1:599455-599885 GCF_000754665.1 Bison bison bison | reverse complement strand
TCCACTGTTTCCCCATCTATTTCCCATAAAGTGATGGGACCAGATGCCATGATCTTCGTTTTTGAATCTGAGCTTTAAGCCAAGTTTTTCACTCTCTACTTTCACTTTCATCAAGAGGCTGTTTAGTTCCTCTTCACTTTCTGCCATAAGGGTGGTGTCATCTGCATATCTAAGGTTATTGATAATTCTCCTGGCAATCTTGATTCCAGCTTGTGCTTCTTCCAGCCCGGCGTTTCTCATGATGTACTCTGCATAGAAGTTAAATAAGCAGGGTGACAATATACAGCCTTGACATATTGCTTTTCCTATTTGAAACCAATCTGTTGTTCCATGTCCAGTTCTAACTGTTGCTTCCTGACCTGCATATAGGTTTCTCAAGAGGCAGGTCAGGTGGTCTGGTATTCCCATCTCTTTCAGAATTTTCCACAGT
>NW_011494797.1:598176-598686 GCF_000754665.1 Bison bison bison | reverse complement strand
TAATATCTTCTGCTTCTGTTAGGTCCATACCATTTCTGTCCTTTATCGAGCCCATCTTTGCATGAAATGTTCCCTTGGTATCTCTAATTTTCTTGAAGAGATTTCTGATCTTTCCCATTCAGTTGTTTTCCTCTATTTCTTTGCATTGATCACTGAAGAAGGCTTTCTTATCTCTTCTCACTATTCTTTGGAACTCTGCATTCAGATGCTTATATCTTTTTTTTTTTTAACTTTACAATATTGTATTAGTTTTGCCAAATATCGAAATGAATCCGCCACAGGTATACCTGTGTTCCCCATCCTGAACCCTCCTCCCTCCTCCCTCCCCAAACCCTCCCTCTGGGTCGTCCCAGTGCACCAGCCCCAAGCATCCAGTATCGTGCATCGAACCTGGACTGGCGACTCGTTTCATACATGATATTATACATGTTTCAATGCCATTCTCCCAAATCTCCCCACCCTCTCCCTCTCCCACAGAGTCCATAAGACTGATCTATACATCAGTGTCTC
>NW_011494797.1:586234-598076 GCF_000754665.1 Bison bison bison | reverse complement strand
TCTCCCAAATCTCCCCACCCTCTCCCTCTCCCACAGAGTCCATAAGACTGATCTATACATCAGTGTCTCTTTTGCTGTCTCGTACACAGGGTTATTGTTACCATCTTTCTAAATTCCATATCTATGCATTAGTATACTGTATTGGTGTTTTTCTTTCTGGCTTACTTCACTCTGTATAATAGGTTCCAGTTTGATCCATCTCATTAGAACTGATTCAAATGTATTCTTTTTAATGGCTGAGTAATACTCCATTGTGTATATGTACCACAGCTTTCTTATCCATTCATCTGCTGATGGGCAGCTAGGTTGCTTCCATGTCCTGGCTATTATAAACAGTGCTGCGATGAACATTGGGGTACATGTGTCTCTTTCCCTTCTGGTTTTTCCTTTTCTCCTTTGCTTTTCGCTTCTCTTCTTTTCACAGCTATTTGTAAGGCCTCCTCAGACAGCCATTTTGCTTTTTTGTATTTCTTTTCCATGGGGATGGTCTTGATCCCTATCTCCTGTACAATGTCATGAACCTCCATCCATAGTTCATCAGGCACTTTATCTATCAGATCTAGTCCCTTAAATCTATTTCTCACTTCCACTGTATAATCATAAGGGATTTGATTTAGGTCATAGCTGAATGGTCTAGTGGTTTTCCCTACTTTCTTCCATTTAAGTCTGAATTTGACAATAAGGAGTTCATGATCTGAGCCACAGTCAGCTCCTGGTCTTGTTTTTGTTGACTATATAGAGCTCCATCTTTGGCTGCAAAGAATATAATCAATCTGATTTTGATGTTGACCATCTGGTGATGTCCATGTGTAGAGTCTTCTCTTGTGTTGTTGGAAGAGGGTGTTTGCTATGACCAGTGCATTTTCTTGGCAAAACTCTGTTAGTCTTTGCCCTGCTTCATTTCGTATTCCAAGGCCAAATTTGCCTGTTACTCCAGATGTTTCCTGACTTCCTACTTTTGCATTCCAGTCCCCTATAATGAAAAGGACATCTTTTTTGGATGTTAGTTCTAATAGGTCTTGTAGGTCTTCATAGAACCATTCAACTTCAGCTTCTTCAGCGTTACTGGTTGGGGCATAGACTTGGATTACTGTGAGTGAATGGTTTGCCTTGGAAACGAACAGAGATCATTCTGTCATTTTTGAGATTGCATCCAAGTACTGCATTTCGAACTCTTTTGTGGACCATGATGGCCACTGCATTTCTTCTGAGGGATTCCTGCCCTCAGTAGTAAATATAATGGTCATCTGAGTTAAATTCACCAGTTCCAGTCCATTTTAGTTCACTGATTCCTAGAATGTCGACATTCACTCTTGCCATCTCTTGTTTGACCACTTCCAATTTGCCTTGATTCATGGACCTGACATTCCAGGTTCCTATGCAATATTGCTCTTTACAGCATCGGACCTTGCTTCTATCACCAGTCACATCCACAGCTGGGTATTGTTTTTACTTTGGCTCCACCCCTTCATTCTTTCTGGAGTGATTTCTCCACTGATCTCCAGTAGCATATTGGGCACCTACTGACCTGGGGAGTTCCTTTTTCAGTATCCTATCATTTTGCCTTTTCATACTGTTCATGGGGTTCTCAAGGCAAGAATACTGAAGTGGTTTGCCATTCCCTCTCCAGTGGACCACATTCTGTCAGAACTCTCCACCATGACCCGCCCTTCTTGGGTGGCCCCACGGGCATGGCTTAGTTTCATTGAGTTAGACAAGGCTGTGGTCCTAGTGTGACTAGATTGACTAGTTTTCTGTGATTATGGTTTCAGTGTGTCTGTCCTCTGATGCCCTCTTGCAACACCTACCGTCTTACTTGGGTTTCTCTTACCTTGGACGTGGGGTATCTCTTCACGGCTGCTCCAGCAAAGCGCAGCTGCTCTCCTTACCTTGCTTTGACTAGGTGTTTGCTTTTTTCCAGCGCTCTGGGGGCATGACTTACCTTGAAACTTCAGTCCTCTGATAAGTCCAAGCAAAGTAATTGACTCCCAGTTTGTTCACCTTTGAGTAAGCGAGTCCTGATATCCAAGCTCTTATACGTCACAGCTGAAGCCAGAAGCCCCATAATTTTATTTTCTTCTTAGAGTGCTTTTTCTTTGTTCTGACATTTATAGATTTTAATTCTCTATTTCAGTTGTTGTTCTTGCATATTTAATATACATCCTTAACTTTATTAGAGTTTCAACTTCAACATCAGTCCTTCCAATGAACACCCAGGACTGATCTCCTTTAGGATGGCCTGGTTGGATCTCCTTGCAGTCCAAGGGACTCTCAAGAGTCTTCACCAACACCATAGTTCAAAAGCATCAATTCTTCAGCGCTCAGCTTTCTTTATAGTCCAACTCTCACATCCATACATTACTACTGGAAAAACCATAGCCTTGACTATATGGACCTTTGTTGATAAAGTAATGTCTCTGCTTTTTAATATGCTGTCTAGGTTGGTCACAACTTTCCTTCCAAGGAGTGAGCGTCTTTTAATTTCATGGTCGAAGTCACCAGTGACTGAAATGAACTGAACTGAACTTTATATTTTTCAATAAAGTACAATATCATCTAGCATCTTTCTCAAATAAAACAAGAACTTCAGTGCTCTTTAGCTACATCCTGAACTCCTTCCTCTCACTTCCTTCTTTCTCTGACTTCCTTCTTATTGTCATCTTAAAACACACATGCACACGTGCGCTTTTCAGTCATTTTCTATAGGCAGTTTTTAGCTTTGTTTACCAGTTTGTTTTAATATTTTCTTTGAAATTATCTTTTCCCTCTAATCTTACTTGTTATACTATATGGCTAGTAAACTCTCAGTTTTTTTTAGGTATAGTTTTTTCTTCTACTCTTGATTGATAGCTAAGTATAGAAGCCTTTTTTGAAAGTATTTTTCTTTTAGGACTAGAAAGATACTAGTCTCTTATCTTTCAGTGTCTATTTTTGCTTTTGAGAAACCTCATTAAATCAAATTGTTATTTCCTTGAAGGTAATTTCTCTTTTACACTCTCTGGTAGCTTTTAAGATCATCTCTTTAGTCCATATATTTTTAGTGTTACTATGATGTATTTACATAAATATGATTTTATTTATTCTGCTAGGCCCTTAGTATGTATTTTCAACCAAAAGACTAGTTTTTCAACTCTGGAAAATTTCCAGTCATTTCCCCAAAAACTCTTTTTCTACCGTTCTTTCTTTCTATTATCTCTCTTGAATTTCTGTGGATGCATATTAGACTTTTCATATGCCTTCTGTGTCATTACTTTTATTTTCTAACATCTCTGCTTTGTATTCTGATAAATTCCTCAGGACTGTCTTCTATAATAATTGACTAATTTTGTCTTGGTGTTCATCATAGAGTTTGTTATCCGTAACCTAGGTGACTATTTCTGTCTCATCTCCTCAACTCTAGGTACTGAGGTGCCCCAGGGAAGCCCTTAGACTTTGCTTTCTTATCTATATTCATGACTTGGGAAGAGCTTATACAGTTTCATGATTTTAATTACAGCTGTATGCTGATGACTCAGCAAGTCATATCCCCATCCTGGACCTCTCCTCTAGATTCAGATGTGTGTATCAAAATGCCATCCTGGGCGTCTCCCCTGGATGTTTGATAAGTAGCTTTCATTTAAAACTGAACTTCTGAGCTTCCTCACATGCCTGGTTCTTCCACCCCAGTAAACAGCTGCATTAATTTTCTAACTACACAGGTAAAACATTTAGATTCCTCTTGCCTGCTCTTCTTATTTCACATCTCATACTGAACCGATCAACAATTCCTTGAATAAAGATCAGAATCCAAAACATTCACAGGACTTCCATTGCCACCAACATAGGACAAGCCACCATCTTTTCTTACTTGGGTTACAGCAGTAGACTCCTGACTGGTGCCCTGTGCACCATCCTGCCCTTGACCCCACTGTGCATGTGTGCCCAGTTGTGCCTGACTCTCTGCAACCCATGGACTGTAGCCAGCCAAGCTCCTCTGTCCATGGAATTTTCCAGGCAAGAATACTGGAACAGGTTGCTGTTTCCTTCTCCAGGGGAATCTTCCCGACCCAGGGATCAAACCCTCATCTTTTGAGTCTCCTGCATTGCAGGCAGATTCTTTACCACTGAGCCAGTGGGGTCAACAGTGATCCTGTTACAACATGAACCTTATCACATCACACCTCTGCTAAAACCTTCCATTGGCTTCCCATCTTAGTCAAAGTGAAAGTGAAAGTCACTCAGTCCTGTCCGACTCTTTGCAACCCCATGGACTACACAGTCCATGGAATTCTCCAGGCCAGAATATGGAGTGGGTAGCCTTTCCCTTCTCCAGGGGATCTTCCCAACCCAGGGATCAAACTCAGGTCTCCCACATAGCAGGCGGATTCTTTACCAGCTGAGCCACAAGGGAAACCCAAGAATACTGGAGTGGGTAGCCTATTTCTTCTCCAGCAGATCTTCCCTACCCAGGAATTGAACTTGGGTCTCCTGTGTAGCAGGTGGATTCTTTACCAACTGAGCTATGAGGGAAGCCCAATCTTAGTCAAAGTGAAAACCAAAATTCTTTCCATAGCTGACGGCTTTACTCTATCTGGTCCTCGTATCTCCCTATATTCCCACCATGCCAGTCATTATGGTCTCCCAGTTATTCCTCGAAGCTCTAGACAAATGCCTCAGGCATTTGTATCTGTGGTTTCCTCTGACTAGAATATTCTTCCCTCAAGATATCTACATACCCTGTTCCCTCCCTTCCTCCATATCTTTCCTCAGCATTGAGATCATCTCTGATAATACTGTTTAAAATTGTAATTGCACACACACTTAAAACACTTTCCCTACTATTCTGCACTTTCTCTTTGTCATTAGGACCTGTCAGTAACATATATGTACCTTATTTATTTACTGATTGTCCGATAGCCCCTTACAAGATAGCAGGCTCCCTGAAGGCAGGGATTTTTTTACTCTTTTTTTCCCACTATTTTATTTCCATCACCCAGAGCAGTGCCTGACACACAGTAGACATTTAGTAAACATTTATTAGCTATTATATTTATTATAATTAATGAGTTTGGTGAATAATTTTTTTTTAATTTTCAGGATTTGTAGCTGGCTCTTTTTCATGTTCACTTTTAAAAATTCATATTTGCTCATTTTGATTCATAATTTTGTATTATTTTAAAATTAGTATTCTTTTCTTCTCCTTCTTGAGGATAATAACCATCATTGTTATATCATTTTGAGATTATTCTATTACTTCCATTTCACTGGGGGTTAGTTTTTCTTCCAAATATTGAGTTTTGTTTATTTATGAGAATGTTGTGTGTGTATTTGTTTGCTTTTGCATGTTTTGAAATTGTAGTTTCCAGTCTCATTTTAAGTGGAGGTGTCTGTCTCTCTCTTCCCCTCCCACTTTCAAAGAGATACAGACAATTATGAATGAAGATAAAGAAGGTGCAAAAAAAAGAGAAGCAAGCAGAAATCCTTAAAAAGAAGTGTAGCCATTGAAATAAAAAAGATGAATAGGTTAAAAAAAAATTCTAAGTGGTATGTTCCGAAGGCATGACTTGTAAAAATGGAAACTAGAACTGAAGAAATCACCAAAAATAAAATATTCAGGGACAAGAAAATAAAAATATGAAAGAATAAGGAGGGCAGATGTAAAAGCTCCAACACATGTCCAGCAAGAGTTCCAAGAGGAAGGAACTTTTAGCATTGAAGAAACACACGAGCCTTTTCAGTTAAAAGACATAAATAATTCTTTAAAGACATAGAGAGACAAAAGCATAGAGAGATAATACAAGTCAGAGAAATGGGAAACATGAGTGATGAGTGGAAAGGATAAGAAGATAGCCAAGAGAAGGCAGAGTTAATGGTACCAAGAAATTGAGCATCATAGAAGTTGAATGCAGTAAAGTTTTAATATAAAGCCAACAAAGCATCAAGAGCTCCAGGGCATGAGAGGAACCTTTGCACTGAGAAAGGATCATGAAATTTACAGGAAGTAGGTCATTTGTAATTTTAGAAGCAATAATTTCCAAAGGATGGTGATGCAGAGGACATAATGTAGGATATGAAGAAAATTAGTAGAAAGAAATCTGAGAATTCTAATCACATATTATTGATATCGTGGGAGCTGGTGGCTCAGACAGTAAAGAATTTGCCTGCAATGCGAGAGACCTGGGTTCAATCACTTGGTTGGGAAGATCTCCTGGAGGAGGGCATGGCAACCCACTCCAGTATTCTTGCGTGGAAAATCCCTATGGACAGATGAGCCTGGCAGGCTACAGTCCATGGGGCTGCAAAGAGTCAGACACAACTGAGCGACTTAGCACAGCACAGGGAGCATAAGTATAGCTCAACCTCTGCTCTGTTCTTGTGAAATAAAATTTAGATAAGTTCATAGATGGAAATTTATGTAAATTCATCCTTTTCTGTCGATCATTATTTAACTGATCACGAGGAGATACACATTCTGGTTCTGGTTTATCTAAAGTGAGACTCCAGGCAAAGTCCTATCTAGAAAAAAGAAGATTTAGGCTGTGTGGCTCTCAGTGACTGACAGAGGCACCCTAGCATGCAGCTCAATTTCAACTAACATTAAAATTGAACTTTGGTGACAAATTCATCCACTGCAAGGAGGTCTTTTATAGCATGTTGTGCTGAAGAGGTCACATGATAAAATCAAGAGTGGTGTGCAATTTGCTGCAAGTAACTGGTAAACACACATTACATAGACTCATGTTACATAATATCACCTCCATCATAGAAAATACTATGTTTCTAGAATTTACAAAAACTCTGTCTCATACATACTTAAGGTTATCTTGGTCAGGGCAGTAAACAACACTTTTCAATCAGTAACCCAGGAATGAAGGGTGACCATGTGTGTGTGAATTTCTTTGCATACTCTGTAAGACATTGATATTCTGCAGCTAGGATTATAGTTGCAATTATCACTGATTTGTTTAGTGTATGTAACTCACTTAATTCCCTTAAGATAATAACCACAAGTCTGTATTTGAAAATGTGTTATGAACACAGAAAGATTTATAACTCTTGAATTTAATTATCACTGAGATCCCTTCCAGCCATAATATTTTATCATTTTTAGACAATGTGCTCTAGTTTTGATGTCCATTAAAAGAAAATCAATCCCTCTATTTCAAAAGATGGGGCTTGATCTTTAAAAACAATCTTACCTTGATCAGTTTAGATCATCCAAAAAGTTAATCCCAAGAATAATTTTGGCTCAAGATCTAAAACATTTTCATTTGATTGAAAGCAGATTAATTTGTTTTTTCACTTTTTACTCTTGCCTTCTGTCTGTGCTCTTCGGAAACATGCTAACACACGTTAATAGCTATGTCAGACTATTAATATTACCACCCTTTTTTGAAACAAATGATCTGCTATTTGAAGAGAACTTCACCGAAGAAGATGTATGCAAATTAAAACCATAATGAGCTACTACTACACATCTATTAGAATGACTAAATTTTTCATTGATCATTCCTAATATTAACAATAATGTGGAGGAACTGGAACTCTCATGTACTGCTGGTGAGAATGTAAAATTGTGCAACCACTTTGGAAAAATATTTAGGAAGTTTCTTCAGAAGCTAAACACACACCTATCACATGACCCAGCCATGTATACTTAAGCATTTATCTAAGAGAAATATAAGTGTATGGCCTTAAGAAGAACTTGTACACAAATGTTCAGCAGCTTTATTTGTAATAATCAGAAACTGAAAATAATCCATGTGTCCATCAACAGGTGAATGAATGAACAAATTGTGGAGTATCTATACAATGGATCAAGTTTCCCAGGTAGCTCAGTGATAAAGAATCTGCCTGCCAATGCAGGAGATATTGGTTCAATCCCTGGGTTGGGAAGAGCCCCTGGAGAAGGGAATGGTGACCTACTCCAGTATTCTAGACTGAGAATTCCATGGGCAGAGGAACCTGGTGGGTAGCAAAGAGTCAGACACAACTGAGCGACTAACAGCACAACACATATAATGGATAATCCTCAGCAGTGGATGGGAATGAACTCTTGATACACACTACACCATGGGTGCATCTCAAAGTAATTACGAGATAAAAAGAGTGTATATGAATATGGTTCAATGCATATAAAATTCTAGAAAATGCCAAATAATCTATAGCAACAGAAAGCAGATTATTGGTGAGGGGGTGGTTGAATAAGATGGAAAGGGGAATTTGTTTCTTTATATGTTTTTTGTGAGGGCATAGAGTTGTTCATGATTTTCCTTTTTTCTTTTTGATGGGGGAGCGAAAATTTTTAAAAAGCATAAGAAAACATTTTGGGGGGGATGAATATGGTCACTATCTTGATGGTGATGGTGGTTTCACACCTATACACACGTCTTTTCAAGTTATGCATTTTGTTTTGTGCAGTTTATTATCTGCCAGTTACACCTCAACAAAGCTGTGGAAAAAGAATCACCACCTCAAAGGGCTACTGTTAAGATGAAATGTCATTCACAGTGAATAAGTCAGGAAGAGGAAAACAAATATCATATATTAACGCTTATATGTGGAAGCCAGAAAAATGGTATAGATGATCTTATTTGCAAAGCAGAAATAGACACACAGACATAGAGAACAGATGACAAGGTGGAAGGAGGGGTGAGATGAATTGGGAGATTGGGATTGACATATATATATATATACACACACATACATACTATTGATACTATGTATAAATAGATAACTAATGAAAACCTACTGAATAGCACAGGGAACTCTACTCAATTGTTCTGTAATGACCTGAGTGGGAAGAGAGTCCAAAAGAGATGGGATGATGGCAGATTCATTTTGCTGTACAGTAGAAACTAACACAGTGTTGTAAAGTAATTATACTCCATAAAAATTAAGTTTTAAAAATGTTAGAAATCTTTTTAAAAAATGGTTAAACAAGTTAATAGTGATGTATAGCAAAGAGCTATTGTTACTGTTAATTATAAGTCAAATGGGGACCATGATCCTTCCCAGCTCCCTGAATGAGGCTCTGTGTAAAATGCCCACCCTCCACACCCCCGCCAGGGGATGGAGGTGGTGAGAAGAGCAGATTTGTTGTTGTTGTTTGTTTACAATATTTAAATATGTCCCTGTACTTTCCAGGTGTTTTCATGGCTATTTGTTCCTTCTAAGTTCCCACCAGCCCAGTAAACTGTGGTATTGGAGAACACTCTTGGGAGTCCCTTGGACAGCAATATCAAACTAGTCAATCTTAAAGGAAATCAACCTGGAATATTCATTGAAAGGACTGATGCTGAAGCTGAAGCTCCAATACTTTGGCCACCTAATGTGAAGAGCCAACTCATTGGAAAAGACCCTGAGGCTGGGAAAGATTGAAGGCAGGAGGTGAAGGGGACGACAGAGGATAAGACAGTTAGTTGGCATCACTGACTCAATGGACATGAGTTTGAGCAAACTCCAGGAGATAGTGAAGGGCAAGGAAGCCTGGCATGCTGCAGTCCATGGGGTCACAAAGAATCGGACAAGACTGAGGGACTGAACAACAACAGTCCAGTGAAATAGATCCAGAGAGAGACAGATGCGATAGCCAGGTCACTGCACGTGTCCCATGGACAATTTTTGTTTCCAAACCCTGGCTTCTTCTTACAATGGACGAAGCAGTGTTTGCTCCTGTTGAAAGTACTTATTGAAGCTCTGCTGCTTCTGGGCCCTGCAGGGCACAGAGGTATGATTCCTGTTGATCTTGAGAAAATTCACCCTCATTTTCTGAGGGTGGCATGTAACCTCAATACCAGTACTTATGGAACCAAGCATGGTGATGAATCCTTCACAACTATTTCCCACTGAGTTCTCAAAACAAAGCTACAGGAAGGGATTATGATTATTTTCATTTCATAAATAAAGTAGCTGTTGATCTCCAAACAATAATCCTGAAGCCCTTCCAACTCGAGACTGCTGCCTTGGCTGTTGCCAGGTTCTTCCCCATAGGAAATGTATCAGTTTGGGTTCCCCAACAAGCAGAACTTTGAAAGAGGTAGTTGGAGCTGCACTTCTCTATGGAAGGCCTTGGCGGCAGAACATTACCTTGTGGAAGCAGAGATTCCGGGAGGAGATGGAACATCCTTGGGCAGGGGGTTCAGAGCAGCCGGAGGAAGACAGGCAGGACTCAAGTGGGGAGAGTTCTGCTGCAGCCAGAGGACTGTGGTCCCTGCATCCATACGGTTCTGTGAAGACCTGACATCCAAAGGCACAAAGGCACCTCGCAGGCCTTTCCATGAATCTGGGGACTGATTAGGTGATAAGTCTCCTGAGGACAAAGGGAAGAGATTCTTTTGCAAATTCATTCTGATTGTTTTTGTCTCTGCAATCGGGACTCTTACTGGTGTCTGACTTTGCCTCTTGGCCCCACTGAGATTTAATTTCCAAATCCTCAGTGTCCTTTGTCACATCTTAGATGGTCCTGATTACTATTAAATGTTCGTTTTAGTTTATAATTTTATATTTATAATAAAATGTTAAATGTTTAGCATCTACTATAACATAAAGGAAAATTCATGTGGTTAACAACTCAGAAAGGTTTATGACAAACCCACACTACCCTTGACTAAGAGGTTCAATGAAAAAGTCTGTGTGACACAGTGGAATGGAAAGTTTGGTTTTGAAACCTGTAACTTGGCAGGTTAAAAGTTGTTTAAAACAAAAGAATTCTATGCTGCCTCAGGCCTCTCTTATCAAGCCAGAAAATTTCTTGACCTTGAAAGCTGCAAAGCCGTCTTTTCACCACATATGTGAAGGCACCCTTTGCTCTACCACTTGGCTCTCCTCTGGAGAATGGGATGAATTCTATCTACCACAGGAATATCATAAAGATCCGATGAGACCAAATTCACAGGAGTGCTCTGAAAAAGAGAAAAACTAGATAGAGAAATAAGATGGATTATTATTATTACTATAAAGAACAGTGGTAAAGACATCACTTTGCTGACAAAGGTCTGTATAGTCAAAGCTATGGCCTTTCCAGTAGTCATATATGGATGTGAGAGTTGGACCATAAAGAAGGCTGAGCATTGAAGGTTTGATGCTTTTGAACTGTGGTGTTGGGGAAGACTCTTGAGAGTCCCTTGGACAGCAAGGAGATCAAACCAGTCAATCTTAAAGGAGTCAACCCTAAATATTCATTGAAAGTATTGATGCTGAATCTGAAGCTCCAATTATTCAGCCACCTGATGCAAAGAGCTGACTCGCTGGAAAAGACAGAGATACTGGGGAAGATTGAGGACAAAAGGAGAAGGGGGTGACAGAGGATGAGATGGTTGGATGGCATCACTGACTCAATGGACATGAGTTTGAACAAACTCCAGGAGATGGTATAGTATAGGGAAGCCTGGCGTGCTGCAGTTCATAGAGTTACAAAGAGTCAGACACAACTTAGCAACTGAACAACAACAAAGATTTTGCTTTCTTTTTTTTCCAGGTTGAACAATCTGCCCTGCCTTCTACCTGTGGGCCAATAGTTGATTACTGAAGTGTGATTCTTTTCTTCAATGCTTTTAATTTTAGTTTAGACATTGTCTTGAATGTAACCCATTCTTAGTCATTTCAGTTCAGTTCAGTTCAGTCACTCAGTCATGTCCAACTCTTTGCAACCCCATGAATTGCAGCATGCCAGGCCTCCCTGTCCACCACCAACTCCCGGAGTTCACTCAGACTCAAGTCCATCGAGTCAGTGATGCCAACCAGCCATCTCATCCTCTGTCGTCCCCTTCTCCTCCTGCCCCCAATCCTTCCCAGCATCAGAGTCTTTTCCAATGAGTCAACTCTTTGCATGAGGTGGCCAAAGTACTGGAGTTTCAGATAT
>NW_011494797.1:585319-585959 GCF_000754665.1 Bison bison bison | reverse complement strand
GGAAATAGATGGGGAAACAGTGAAAACAGTGTCAGACTTTATTTTTTTGGGCTCCAAAATCACTGCAGATGGTGATTGCAGCCATGAAATTAAAAGACGCTTACTCCTTGGAAGGAAAGTTATGAACAACCTAGATAGCATATTGAAAAGCAGAGATATTAGTTTGCCAACAAAGGTCCTTCTAGCCAAGGCTATGGTTTTTCCAGTGGTCATGTATGGATGTGAGAGTTGGACTGTGAAGAAAGCTGAGTGCTACAGAATTGATGCTTTTGAACTGTGGTGTTGGAGAAGACTCTTGAGAGTCCCTTGGACTGCAAGGAGATCCAACCAGTCCATTTTCTAAAGGAGATCAGTCCTGAGTGTTCTTTGGAAGGACTGATGCTGAAGCTGAAACTCTAGTACTTTGGCCACCTCATTCGAAGAGTTGACTCATTGGAAAAGACCCTGATGCTGGGAGGGATTGGGGGCAGGAGGAGAAGGCAGAGGATGAGATGTCTGGATGGCATTACTGACTCGATGGACATGAGTTTGGGTGAACTCCGGGAGTTGGTGATGGACAGGGAGGCCTGGTGTGCTGTGATTCATGGGGTTGCAAAGAGTCAGACATGACTGAGCGACTGAACTGAACTGAAAGATGAAA
>NW_011494797.1:580889-585219 GCF_000754665.1 Bison bison bison | reverse complement strand
GTTGACTCATTGGAAAAGACCCTGATGCTGGGAGGGATTGGGGGCAGGAGGAGAAGGGGACGACAGAGGATGAGATGACTGAATGGCATCACTGACTCGATGGACATGAGTTTGGGTGAACTCTCGGAGTTGGTGATGGACAGGGAGGCCTGGTGTGCTGTGATTCATGGGGTCGCAAAGAGTCAGACATGACTGAGCGACTGAACTGAACTGAAAGATGAAACAGGCAGGGACTTACCTGTTCCGCCTTCTTTCCCTCTGTGGAGTCGTGGATAAGAAGAGAGGGCAGCATGAACAGAAGTGTCATCATATCCTAAATTTCAATTTAAGAGCTGACTCATCAAGTAAAACCTTCAGTGTTGGTGTTAGGGCTCAGTTTCCTCATCTCTCAGTTTCAGAAAGACAAGGCATGACTTTCTGATTCCTGAAAACTCCAACCTCCCCTGACAGTTATATGCCAGGTAAAAACTACAGCAAAGTTCATGTAGAACTGACTTCCCTGGTGGCTCAGACGGTAAAGCGTCTGCCTACAATGCAGGAGACCCGGGTTTGATCCCTGGGTGGGGAAGATCCTCTGGAGAAGGAAATGGCAACCCGCTCCAGTACTCTTGCCTGGAAAATCCCATGGGAGGAGCCTGGTAGGCTACAGTCCATGGGGTCGCAAAGAGTTGGACACAACTGAGCGACTTGACTTGATTTCATTTCATCTGGTGCCAAAGCCAAGTATCCTTCCTTTGGTTTCTCTGGAGGATGGATTTTGTCTACCAGGTCAGCCCAGATGTCCTTACCTACCATGTCCATAGCTTCCCTCAAGCCATGACTCTCATTCATTTGCATGTTAGTATCACCTGCAGGGCTTTTGAAAGATACTGATGCCTCACCCCAATGTTCATTGCACCACTGTTTACAATAGCCAAGACATGGAATCAACCTAAATGTCCATTGACAGAGGACTAGATAAAGAAGATGTGGGACATGTATACAATGGAATATTACTCAGCCATTAAAAAGAATGAAGCTCCAATACTTTGGCCACCTGGTGGAAAGAGCTGACTCAATGGAAAAGACCCTGATGCTAGGAAAGATTGAGGGCAGGAGGAGAAGGGGATGACAGAGGATGAGATGGTTGGATGGAATTGACACAACGGACATAAGTTTGAGCAAACTCTGGGAAATAGTGAAGGTCGGAGAGCCCCGGCATGCTGCAGCCCACGGGGTCACAAAGAGTCAAACAATTTAGCGACTGAACAACAACAAAAAGGAATGAAATAAAGCCATTTGCAGCAACATGGATGGACTTAGTGTCACACTGAGTGAAGTAAGATAGAGAAGGAGAAATATCGTATGGCATCCTTTATATGTGGAATCTAAAAAGAAATCACACAAACGAACTTACAAAACAGAAGGAGGTTGCTGAGGGGAAGGGGTAGTTAGGGAGTTTGGGATGGCCATGTACACACTGCTATAGATAACCCACTAAGGATCTATTGGACAGCACATGGAACTCAACTCCATGTTACATGGCAGCCTGGATACACGTATATGTATGGTTGAGTCCTTTCGATGTTCACCTGAAACTGTCACAACATTGTTAATTTGCTATGAAATGAAGTGAAGTCGCTCAGTTGTGTTCAACTCTTTGTGACCCCGTGGACTGTAGCCCACCAGGCTCCTCCGTCCATGGGATTCTCCGGGCAGGAATACTGGAGTGAGTTGCCATTTCCTTCTCCAGGAGATCTTCCCGACCTAGGGAATCGAACCTGGGTGTCTCACATTGGAGGCAGATGCTTTAACCTCTGAGCCACTATACCCCAATACAAAATAAAAAGTTCAAAAGAAACAAAGAGATACTTCTGCCTCAAAACCACAATGAGATACCACCTCATACCAGAATAACAAGTGTTGGAGTGGATATGGAGAAATTGTAAACCTTGCACACACTTGGAGAGAATGTCAAATGGTGCAGCTGCTGTGGAAAACATTACAATGCTTCCTCCAAAATTGAAACATAGAAAAAAAAGCAACATGGAATTTCAATGCTGCTGCTGCTGCTGCTAAGTCGATTCAGTCGTGTCCGACTCTATGCGACCCCATAGACGGCAGCCCACCAGGCTCCCCCGTCCCTGGGATTCTCCAGACAAGAACACTGGAGTGGGTTGCCATTTCCTTCTCCAATGCATCAAAGTGAAAAGTGAAAGTGAAGTCGCTCAGTCGTGTCCGACTCTTCGAGACCCCATGGACTGCAGCCTACCAGGCTCCTCTGTCCATGGATTTTCCAGGCAAGAGTACTGGAGAGGGGTGCTTCAGTAATTCCCTTTGAAGGCACAGACTGAAAAGAACTAAAAGCAAGGACTCAGATCCTTGCACACCCATGTCCCTAGCAGTATTATTCACAGTAGTCAAAAGGGGGAAGGTGAACTAAGTGTCCATCAACAGGTGGATGGATAAACAAAATATGTCAGACACATACAATGGAATAGTATTCAACCTTAAAAGGAAGGAAATTCTGACACATGCTGCAGCATGGATGAACCTTGAGGACAATAGGCTAAAGTAAGTAAGCCAGTCACGAAAGGGTAAATACTGTATGATGCCACTTACACGAGGTACCTAGAGAACAGTCAGATGCCCGGAGACAGCCCCTGGTGGGGAGGAGCGATGAGAGGGGAGCTGTTGTTTAACGGGTATTGCAAGTTTTGCAAGATGAGTTCTGGAGGGTGCAGGGTGGTGATGGTTTTATAACATTGTGAGTGTATTAAATGCCACTGCCTTGCACATGTAAAAATGTCTAGTGAGGGAAATTTTATTTTATGTGTATTTTCCCACAGTTTGAAATCGTTTTTCAACGATGCTGATTCAGGGCCAGACTGACTGAATCAGACCCTCTGAGAGTGGGGCTTGGGCTCAGCCATTCTATAAAAGCTCCCTGGGGTTTTCTGCTGCACAGTGGGTGTTACAGAGTTTGGCTCTAGAACCACAGACCTCCGTCCTGGCCCTCCTCTGGAAACGCTCATCTTCAGGACCAAATGTCATTTGCTAGTTTGACCCAAAATAAAAAGGAAAGTCACTGGCATTACCTCCTGCGCATATTCTCTTGAGCATATTCTTCTTGGAGGAAAGAAAAGATGCTTCTGTCTTGGGTTTGCTGGCAAGAAAGAGTCTTCTGTGCGCTTTATTCTAATCTGAAACAAACCTCACTCTGAATTCTCTGACCCAGGGGAAAAAAAAAAAGCTCTGGTATCTGGAGAAAGCAAATGGATCCCAGGCTCCAATCAAGAGAAGAATGCCTGGGGAATCAGAAGAACATTACGGTGTCGTATAAATTTCTGGTGAGGTTTCAGCCTGCAGCATTGTCCTGAATTCTATGCAAAACACCAGGGACACTGGTGAATTGAAAGGTGACTTGGATAATCGTGGGCCTCGGGCCTTACTGTAATGATGAAGTTAGGGGAAAAAAACACACAGGTTTGCTGTCAGAGGAAGAGAGGAAGTGAAGGAAGGAGAGGTTTATGGAGTGTGCCAGAGGATGGAGGAGAGAGTTTGTTTCTGGGAGAATGATGATACATTCTGAAAAAATTATGCGTCCATTCCCTCTGCAAAGAAGGGGTCAGAATTTGGTTTAGATCTAAGGAAGGGAAGGACTGATGGAGAGATTGTGTTCCATAAAGTCTTTTATCCTTGATACCAGTGTTGGGGTTGGGGTGTGTCTTATTCTTATTCTGAGTATTTCTATCACCACGTCAGTAAACTGGTGTGGTATTTGGGGCATCATAGTCCAATAGAACTTTCTGTGATGATAGAAATGTTCCAGTGGACTGCAGGAGCTGGCTTTTACTGGCTTGTGGCGTTCACTATTTCATTTTCAGGAATTTTGCAAGCTAGTTGTTAAAATTTGTCACTGTTTAACAGTTAAATTGTATACATCTATCATTAAATATTCGGAGAAGGCAATGGCACCCCACTCCAGTGTTCTTGCCTGGAAAATCCCATGGATGGAGGAGCCAGGTAGGCTGCAGTCCATGGGGTCTCGAAGAGTCAGACACGACTGAGCGACTTCCTTTTCACTTTTCACTTTCATGCATTGGAGAAGGAAATGGCAACCCACTCCAGTGTTCTTGCCTGGAGAATCCCAGGGACAGGGGAGCCTGGTGGGCTGCCGTCTATGGGGTCGCACAGAGTCGGACATGACTGAAGCGACTTAGCAGCAGCAGCATCATTAAATATTATACCAAAAATAATGATAATAAATACTCAAAATTCACAACCTCTTGTTTTACTACTGAAGTTTGCACTGTCCAATATGGTAGCCACTAGCCACACATGACCACTG
>NW_011494797.1:572487-580789 GCF_000754665.1 Bison bison bison | reverse complement strand
CCATTGGGTACTGGATATTGGCTAGTGTGAGTGAAGAAAGGACTTCTAAATTAATTTAAATTCAAATTAATTTACATTAAATAGCCACAGGTGGCTAGTGGCTACTGTAATGCGGAGGGTGTGTTTGGGTGTTTGCAAAATACTGTATCTCTCATTGATGACTGTTGTCTGAAAACCATTTATTTCAGATGCTGAATGAGTATCTTTCATTCCAATGATTTTGATTTTTATTATGAGATCATTTGAATCTGGGGCTTCCTTGGTGGCTCAGCAGTAAAGAATCCACCTGCCATGCAGGAGATGTGGGAGACTCCGGTTTGATCCCTGGGTGGGGAAGATCCCCTGGAGGAGGGCATGGCAACCCACTACATTATTCTTGCCTGGAGAATCCCAGGGACAGAGGAGCCTGGTGGGCTACAGTCCATGGGGTTGCAAAGAAGCGGACACGACTGAGCTACTGAGCAGGCACAATGGAACTGAACTTAAGCTACTTGGGAGGGCAGTGATGGAGGGAGGAGCAGAGAGGAGAGAGAGAGAGGGAGAGGGAGAGAAAATTTGTTCTAAACTGAATTCTTGGTGCTTTGCAAGGTGCATGCTAATGATGGCAAAAAATGCTGAGGGCCACACATGCTTTCCTTTGCTGTTACATGACTTGCCATGAGCAGGAGCGGACAGACCACACACTTGTCTGGCCCAGAGCCGATTTTGGATGCTGGATGACATGGACAGGCATTTCTAGGGCTTCCTTAGATTTCAGGAACAACCCTGGACTCCTCAGTTTGAGCGGGGACTCCAGCCCAGATCCCCAGCCTCCCCTACCACCATAATTGGGCTCCATTTGCAAGAAAGTGACCCTGGCTTTCCCAAGCTACCTAAGGTCAGCGCTGGTCAGCCAGCCGGGAAGTGCTGGACAATTAGTGCTGAAAGCTATTGCCTCAGATGTGGCCAACCCATTTCCCTGTCCCATCCCCCTTTCCCCAGGTAGCTCCCCGCTTTAATTTCCCTGCAGGTTTCAGAAAGGATGCATTAAATTATAATCACTAGCTGTTTTGTGAGCAGCCTTTTGTGACCAGTAATGACTGTAATGAGAGAAAAGAAAAAGGGAAAATGGGATGATTGAAGCTCACTGGGAGGCTTTTGCTGAGCTGTTTGTCAAGCAACACAAACAGATAAATGGGGCTCTTCTTTGCCCAGTAATTTGTATCTGTGTTTTCATTCGTCACTGAAAGGCAGGCCTGTTTATTAGGCATCTGCTAGCCAACAGGGGCCACTTTACTAACCTAAGGTGGGATTTTCGAGACAGCAGGAGTCACATGACTGCCTGCTGCAGCACCGCCTTGGCAATCCTGTTCACAAATGAGTCCGTTTGGTGCATCCTGCTGGGTGATTAAACTATTAATACAGCTACAGCCAGGACTCTTTCCATGAATCCTTTGACATCCTAGGTAAGCTTCCTCCTCCTTTTTAACTCTGGAGCTTCGGGCTCTTTGTGCTCATCTGGACCACTGAAACGGTTTCTAGTATCTTCCTAAAAAGGTAGCGATCTAATCATAATACTCTCATGGTCTAAAATCGTCATCAATTCCCCACTATCTCTGAACTTTGAGGACCTCTGGGGCGCTGATCTCATGCAACTGTGTAGTTAAAAGGTAAGTTCTCTGAAAGCACATTATTGTATCAGCTCAGCACAAAGCAAAGAGCCTTGTACTTAGCTAATAAGAGTCTGTTGGGCTGGACTAAGTTTAAAGCAAAAATGAAAAGAAATTCTAATTTTCTCCCTAGGTGCTATTACTTGGATATGTAGACTTTTGAAAATATTTTTATGTATTTATTATTTATTTAGCTGTGCTGAGTCTTAGTTATGACACTTGGGATCTTCCATTTTTTGTTGTGGCACATGTAATTTTTAGTTGCAGCATGTGGGATCCAGTTCCTTGACCAGGAATCAAACCCAGGCCTCCTGCATTGGGAGTGGAGAGTTTTACCCACTGGGCCACCAGGGAAGTCCCCTGGATATGTAGACTTTTTAAAACTAAGAAACACTTACAAGTCTGTACTCTTTCCAAGAGAATTAATCCCAAATTTTTAAGAATAGCAGTAGCTTTATAAATTTTGATGCCTGCAATCGATGTCAGAAATTCTGTATCTTGGACTAGCCCTGCAGGTCCCTGGGGTACCTCGGAGACCACACCAGTGCCAAGGAGGAATTCCTGAAGATTGGCCGAGACCTCATTTACAACCACTAGTGAGTCAGCTTCTCTGCCTAATCCTGCCTTCCTCACTTCTTTACAATGTATCTCCCCAAGTGTATCTCCCCAGAAGAACCTGGACCACACAGAGTCTCTTCCCAGGGAACCTGATCCAAGATATTGCCATATTTGGCTTCCTTCAAGTGAATGTTCTTGGTTCCTTTTCCTCTTTCTCTTCTCCCTTTGGAGCTGAGTTGTGTTGGTTGAATACAAACTCAGCATGATTCTAACTGCTATAATACCTGGTGTCTTTGGGATAGTATCTGGTGGTCACTTAATATTTGCTGAATGACTTTTTTGAATAGGAGAATTGGGGGAGTTTATAGAAGTAGTAAAATACTTTTGCAAGGTGGAAAGGGAATTCTACTGGGGCTGAGGGAATTCTAAGTCCCCATAATTCAAGCCATGTCCATGAATTTTTTGTCTATGTAGTAACTTCAAAAGTTAGTTGGGAGTGGCAGGAATCAGTGTCCCATTGATTGGAATAAATGCAGAAAGAAATGTCTGGTTTTCAGTGTGGCGAGTTCCAATTAGGGCGACCAGATTTTCCACCCACGTAGAATGAAATCATTGGTTTAGCAGAATAATTAGTAATTTGCAGACAAGCAATTGGGTAGGGCTCACTTGTTCCTCTCTGCGCATTGATCTGAAGTACAGAATACAAGAAGATACCAAATTCAAATATGAAATGTGATCTTTATTTTCCAATGCTTTCTTCTAAATATACAAAGCAAGAAGAGAATAGTTATAAAGTAGCACCTTATAACTGGAAAAAATGTAAACACTTGATAGAAACTTGAAAACAAGCCTTCTATGTGGGTTTCTCACTGAATTTGAATGGATAAACTCTTGTGGTTGTGCTTAGTCACTCAGTCGTGTTTGACTCTTTGTGACCCCATGGACTGTAGCAGGCTACTCTGTCCATGGGGTTCTCCAGGAAAAAATACTGGAGTGGGTTGCCATTTCCTTCTCCAGGAGATCTTCCCCACCCAGGGATTGAACCCAGGTCTACCTGCATTGCAGGTGGATTCTTTACTCTCTGAGCCACCAGGGAAGCCCAGATAAAGTGTACCTAGTGATTTATTTATATAGTAACAGCCTCCACACACTGATATGATTTCCTGAACCTTCTTCTGAACCCTTTTCTTCTTTAGCCTCCTGTTCACATTGTTCAGAAAACACCTAGGTTGTGATGGGGGCTTCCCAGATGGTGCTAGTGGCAAAGACTTTGCCTGCCCATAC
Source organism: Bison bison bison (assembly GCF_000754665.1). Classification (NCBI taxonomy): domain Eukaryota; kingdom Metazoa; phylum Chordata; class Mammalia; order Artiodactyla; family Bovidae; genus Bison; species Bison bison. Next base: position 577,298 of record NW_011494797.1, on the reverse strand, counting down.
AGGAGACACAAGAGACGGGGGCTGGATCCCTGGGTGGGGAAGATCCCCTGCGGTAGGAAGTGGCAACCTGCTCTAGTACTCTTGCCTGGAAAATCCCATGGACAGAGGAGCCTGGAGAGCTATAATCCATGGGGTTGCCAAAGAGTCAGATATGACTGAGCAACTGAACACACAGGATATGATGGGTGCCATATAAATTCCTAGCAAGATGCCAGACAGTGAATTGCCCCAAATCAGCTCTGCTGCCTTTAGGCAACAGATTTCTCTCTCTCTCTCTTTTTTTCCCCCTTCAACTTTCCATGTTCCCATTAGGTCAACTGATTAAGATTAGAAAATTTCCTAGAAACCAAAAATAAAAAAACTGTTTTTAAGTTGGTGTTGTCTGTTTACTTGGATATTTTCCACAGAGATTTTAGGATGCATACTTGGTCCTTGCACAAAGGAAAATATACATATACTATAAACTTTTCATCTGGAATTGAGAGAGATGCTAAGGAAATAAGTCATTGATAGCTTCCTGGGGCCCCCCAGGTGCTGGGGTCACGTGGAATTGTCCTGTGCTGGCTGAGGCCATACTTCCTTTCACATCTTAGGAAAGTTTATTCAGTTTGAATCCTGAGTTGAGGTTTCTTTGCTTCCTTGGTTTCAGGCTAGCTCTTTGTTCAGAGATCTCTGGAACTAATTTCAGCCATACTTACAGTTTTCTAGGTGATGGAAGAACATCTAGAACTAGGCTTGAGGCCTGCATCCATGAGACCTCTGGTCCCTTCTCTCCAGCACCCTGCTCTCCAGAGGTGTTTTGATTCAGATCCACAGCAAGCATCGCCAGTTGTGACTCTCCCAAGACACCCTAAGAAACCCAAGCTGTGTCTCCCACAAGTCGTTGAGAGCCACCACTCTCCCTCAAACATAAGCTCACTGCAGCTCAAAGCTGGAGTTTCCCAGCTCTCCTTTTGTGACCCCTCTGGGTATGCCTTAATTTGCCTTAAAAAGTGGAACGTGTGTTTCAAAGCTAAAGTAATTTTTATTTTCTTGAATTTTTCAAGTGCTTGTCCATAATACAGCAATTTGGGTAAAGTATGACTTTACGGGCTTCCCGGGTGGTGTTAATGGTAAAGAACCTGCCAGCCTAAGGCGAAGACATAAGAGACATGGGTTCAATCCCTGGGTCAGGAAGATCCCCTGAAGGAGGGCATGGCAACCCACTCCAGTATTCTTGCCTGGAAAATCCCATGGACAGAAGAGCCTGGCAGGCTACAGTCCATGGGTTCACAAAGAGTCAGACATGACTGAAGTGACTCAGCACTCATGCACGGAGGCTATGTTCAATCCATACTGGCCTTGCTCCTTGTAGAGGAGTCCAGGACCTGAACTGCAGGCATCACCTGGAAGCTTTAAAAATTTACACTTTCAATGGCTGCTCCCCACCTCTTGAATCAGAACTACGTTTTCACAAGTGCCCTGGGTGAGTCTTTTGCACACTGAAATTTGAAAAGCACAGGCATATCCTATCCCTCCTTACCAGTCACTCTTACCATACTTACCTGCCCTCAGTACCTCCCAGAATTGCCCAGATGGTGATCTCCCTGCCCTCTTGCTTTTTCTACATGGCATCCTGATCATACCATTCATCTTCTTCATTGTGGTCACATGTTAGACTCCCATTCTGTCTCCTGAGCCTGGCAGGCAGGGTCCTCTGAGATCTGGCCGGGCCCACAACTCTGGCCTTGGTTGTCATCACTCCCGGTGTGACCACAGCTTCATGGCCCTGCATGTCCCATGCTGATTCTGGCCTTTGTGCCTTGCTCTTGTAAGCTCAGCAAAAATGCTCTTCCTGTCCATCCTGCCCATCCTCTAAGATGCAGCCAAGGTCTCAGTTATCCTAGGAAGCCTTCCATGGCCAGTCCCCAGCTAATCACCTGGACATGCAAAACTCACATACCTTATAAGCTGGGTTAGGAGCCCCTTCTGGGGGTTCCACACTAATGTGTGGAGCACTGCACTCTTACTGCATCCTGGACTGCTTTTACAAAGTTTTAGCTTCCCTGAAGGATCAATCAGTACAGAATCCACCTGCGATGCAGGAGACACAGGAGGAGATGCAGGTTCAATCCCTGGTCAGGGACGATACCCCTGGAGAGGGAAATGGCAGACCACTCCAGTATTCTTGCCTGGGAAGAATCCCATGGATGGAGGAGCCTGTTGAGCTACAGTCCATGGGATCACAAAGAGTTGGACACAACTGAGAGACAAAGAGAGAGAACTCTTCCAGGAGACTCTGAGGGCCTGGAAAAATGAGACAGTCTAAGAGTCTGAGTAGAGTCATGTTGAGTATAGACTCTGGAGCTGGCTCTCCGGGCTCATGTCCCAGGTCTGCTACTAACTAGGCACGTGACCTTGGGCGAGTCACTCCTCTGTGCTTCAGCTTCATCATGTGTAAAAAGGACTAAGTTGATGTATCTGTTGATATTTAGTGAGCTGGTTGTGAGGTTTGAAAGGCAGTATGTGTATAACGTACACATGTTTGCTATCATGTTTTCATTATTCAGCTTTGGATCCCCAGTGACTGGCTGAGTGCCTGGTGTAAAATAGACACTCCGAAAATAAAATACTGAAGGGTTGAATAGATTTCAGTGCTTGTTCGGGTTTTATCATATTTGACAAACCAAATCCGGTGAAGTGTATAGGGTTTGCATTATTAGCCCTATCCCATAAGGAAATCAACCCTGAATATTCACTGGAAGGACTGATGCTGAAGCTCCGATACGTTGGCCACACGGTGTAAAGAGCCGACTCATTAGAAAAAATCCTGATGCTGGGAAAGATTGAGGGCAGGACTAGAAGGGAGTGACAGACGATGAGATGATCAGATGGCATGACCAACTCAATGGACATGAACTTGAGCAAACTCCAGGTGGTAGAGAAGGACAGGGAAGCCTGGCATGCTGCAGTCCGTGTTGTTGCAAAGAGTTGGACTCAACTTGAACAATAATGAAAGAGGTCTATGAGGTTTCCTTGCCTAAGACCTCACAAGCAATCTCAATAAGGCAGGGCCTGTGCTAGAGCTCTTTTTGGCTTGTTGCTTGTGCAGGATCAATCCCCCCGATGTTAGATCTGCCAAATGGAAACACAATGGATTTTAAGGGTGGGCATCTAGTCATGAAAACGTTTCTCCTAAATTTCATATTGCCAAAAGGCCATTAACCATGCCCTCTCACCCAAAGAACTGCGTTCATGCTTTCCTTCCACCCAGAAGAGTCTTCTGCCAATTTCCATTCCAACTTTATAGCATCTGGCAGACAAAGTCCTTAAGATGTATATGCCAACTTGACAATTATTTATTAAAATGCCAGGATTAAGGGGGACAAATTGTGGACTGATAAAAACTGCTTTTTCTAAATATACATGGTATGCATTTTCAACACTGCAAAGAAAATTCTTCTCACAAGCACAAGGACCAAAATAAACCAAACCTTCTTATTCGTTTCTTCTCCCTAAATCTGTTTTTACTCTTAGTATGAAAATGAACACTCACACAATATGACAAGGGCAGGAAATACTTTGTTTTGTTTTTACTGAAAGGGAAAAAAATCTACTTTAATTTGAATATTAAACCATCCAGAATATCTAGCAGAAGACATGTTTTTATTATTTGCATTCTTAAGTTTGGCTTGTTATGCTTTTGGCATATCTACTGATATCACTCACAATATTTTTTCATTTCATATATTAATATTTAATATTCTTTAAACATTGTTCAACCTTAATGGTTGTCTAATTTCTGTTTTTCATCCACAGAGAAGCTATTAATTTATGAGCATATAGGGCAGTAAGTAATAATTTGCATGAATGACTTGAGCAGATATGCTCCCAAAGGCCGCCCATAGCATAGACTCTGGAAGGGGTGATACCATCTATTGGCTAAGCTCCAATGAGCATTGCTTTACAAGAAGCAGAAAGAAAAAAAGTTTTTTAATCCATAAAGAAGTCTACTAAGTGAAAAATCAACAGCGATGACAGCAGCGGGTTTGTTTCTATCCCATTTTTCCCTTGGTGAGCTCTCTGCAGTTCCCTGTTGGGAGAGATTTGTGAAATGGCAAAGCAAGAAGCAGAAGCGCTTAGAAGGGCTGAAGATCAGCTCATCCTTTTCTGGGTCCAGAACCCAACTCTTCTCCCAACAACTCTGCTCACACACCTCTGTGTCTACATGTTGCCACTGAGCTAACCCCAAATAAGGTCAGTTGGGTGAAAACAATTTATCGATGAGCCAGTCAAACCCGTGATTTAGCAATACCTAGACACTGAAATCTGCTCAATGCCCCATTCCATTGGTAATGATATTTCCCATCGCATAGATTTGACAAATGGCTTGGGCAGCACAACAGCACCTGTGTTAAATGTTACTTTTGGAGTTGAAGGTACAATTGCACACCCAGAGGTGAGAGCCTACCTCTATTTGAAAAGACAGGTTAATTGCTCTCAAAGCAATCTCACTGCTTCCCTTCTCCAGAAGGATATGGGTGAGTTCCCCTTGGGCCAGGAAGTCAATGATGAAGTCAATCACCGTTCCCATAAATTCTGGCTCCAGAATTTACCTCCCTGATACTAATGTTTGTCTCCCACTGGAGTTATCTTTCCTACAGTTTGGAATTTATAGTCACCTCAGGACAGATGCCTCGCTGGCACCCTGAGGTAGGTAATTATAGAATTCCTTTGAAAGTGAAAGAGGAGAGTGAAAAAGTTGGCTCAAAGCTCAATATTCAGAAAACGAAGATCATGGCATCTGGCCCCATCACTTCATGGGAAATAGA
>NW_011494797.1:543877-572387 GCF_000754665.1 Bison bison bison | reverse complement strand
TGTCAGACTTTATTTTGGGGGGCTCCAAAATCACTGCAGATGGTGGTTGCAGCCATGAAATTAAAAGACCCTTACTCCTTGGAAGGAGGGTTATGACCAACCTAGACAGCATATTCAAAAGCAGAGACATTACTTTGCCAACAAAGTTCGTCTAGTCAAGGCTATGGTTTTTCCAGTAGTCATGTATGGATGTGAGAGTTGGACTGTGAAGAAAGCTGAGGGCCACAGAATTGATGCTTTTGAACTGTGGTGTTGGAAAAGACTCTTGAGAGTCCCTTGGACTGCAAGGAGATCCAACCAGTCCATTCTAAAGGAGATCAGTCCTGGGTGGTCTTTGGAAGGAATGATGCTAAAGCTGAAACTCCAGTACTTTGGCCACCTGATGTGAAGAGTTGACTCATTGGCAAAGACTCTGATGCTGGGAGGGATTGGGGGCAGGAGGAGAAGGGGACGACAGAGGATGAGATGGCTGGATGGCATCACCGACTCGATGGACATGAGTTTGAGTGAAATCCGGGAGTTGGTGATGGACAGGGAGGCCTGGAGTGCTGCGATTCATGGGGTTGCAAAGAGTTGGACATGACTGAGCGACTGAACTAAACTGAACTAGACAATCTGAAACAGACAAAATAATTTTTCCTCCAATATCTGCACATTACAGTTAGTTTTTTCAAGTATCTATGTAATTGTTATTATTCTCTTTTTAGCTTTTTCCTACATTTTGAACAAGCACTACAGGAAAGAGAAGACATTTAATAAGATTTAGAATTAGAGCCTGTGCTAATGGGGCTTTCCAAGTGGTGTTAGTGTTAAAGAACCCGCCTGCCAATGCAGGAGACATAAGAGACTTGGGTTCGATCCCTGGGTCAGGAAAATCCCCTGGAGATGGGAATGGCAACACACTCCAGCATTCTTGCCCGGGAAATCCCATGAACAGAAGAGCCTGGCAGGTTGCAATCCATAGGGTCGCAAAGAGTCAGACACAACTGAAGCCATTTAGCACAGCACAGCCCATGCTATTAACATCCCACCTCATAATCTAGTATCTTGACGTTCAGAAAGCAGATTTAACAGAAGCAATGATTTTCCTGGTTTTTCAGGAAGTCAAACTGCCTAGTCTGAGTCAGGGAACTCCAAGCTCTTCAGTTTTAAACCAGGCTCTAAAACATCATTCTTGCTCTCTCTCTTTTTTTTTCCCCTTGTGCTGAATTCTCATATTGGCTACAGACTTTCCAGATGTGTTTTTCCTTATTAAAATACTAAAACAAAATTATATGTGCTTAAGTCATAGGCATATATTTTTAAAGCCTCATTATTTTGGATTGGGGGCGATTTTTGTTGGTTTGTTGTTTTGGGCTAACATTTTTATGAAACAAGAAAGCATATTTGGATATAAATTTATCCATGATGAATTGTATGTTGCTGAATATACAGTTAACAGTGATACTACTTTCTCAATTCATTGCCAATTTCTTAATAAGAGTTTTGCCAATTGGCATTAGATAACATAAATAAACTGCATGTAAAAATCATTAAGGATTTAGGGTACTATTATGGAAAACATAATTATTAGCATGTGATACTAATTTAGCATAATTCACTTAAACTGAGTCTATTTCCCTTCCTATATATAGTAATAATTTAAAGCAGCTTCTCTTATATCATGGGCTATGAACACAACATGATCTGCATTTATGATGCTCAGCCGGTCACAGAGAGAGAAGCACAGCACTAAAGAGCTGTCTCTGAAATAAGCTCATTTGTCACTGTTTCAACTCAGGACGATAACATTTAGTCTTCACTTATTCAGTGTACGGGTTGTCACACATAGTCACGAAACACCAAGGTGTCAGAGACAGTGTTGGTGCTAAATGATAACAAGCAGTTGTGAATTATTTTTCTTGGGAGGGATACAAAGCAGAGTCCAGACTGTCCCGTAATAGCTCTGCTGTCTCTCTCACCAACATTCTAAAAGGTCACCTTGAGTAGTTTCCCAGCTAAGTGCCCAGGAACTTGCAAAGAGGGCAAGAAATGACATGTAGCCTGCAGCCCTGGTCACCTATGTCTCAGGCCAGTGAGCCGGGTCTGGGAAATGCTGTCAGTGGTGGGGCGTGTGCATCGCTGTGTTGGCTCCATGGCCTGATTTCCAAGTTACTTCCATGTCTTTTTCATTTTACTGATGGATAAAATTTTAATAAAGAAGAAGCCCAAGACAGATGAAAAGACATAAATTGTCTATCTTGTTGTTGTTCAGTCACTCAGTCCTGTCCGACTCTTGGTAACAACATGGACTTCACCATCTCCCAGAGTTTGCTCAAACTCATGTCCATTGAGTTGGTGATGCCATCCAACCATCTCATCCTCTGTCGTCCCCTTCTCCTTCTGTCTTCAGTCTTTCCAGCATCGGGGTCTTTTCTAATGAGTCAGTTCTTCACATCAAGTGGCCAAAGTATTGGAGCTTCAGCTTCATCATCAGTCCTTCCAGTGAATATTCAGGATTGATTTCCTTTACAATTGACTGGTTTGATTTCCTTGCAGTCCAAGGGACTCTCAAGAATCTTTTCCAACACCACAGTTCAAAGGCATCAATTTTTCGGCACTCAGCCTTCTTTATGGTCCAACTCACATCCATACATGACTACTTGGAAAAATCATAGCTTTGACTAGATGGACCTTTGTTGGTAAAGTAATATCTCTGCTTTTTAATATCTATTTAGGTTTGTTATAGCTTTTCTTACAAGGAGCAAATGTCTTTTAATTTCATGGCTGCAGTCACCATCTGCAGTGATTTTGGAGCCCCCCCCCAAAAAAAAATATAAAGTCTCAAATTGTTTCCATTGTTTCCCCATCTATTTGCCATGAAGTGATGGGATCAGATGGCATGGTCTTTGTTTTTTGAATGTTGAGTTTTAAGCCAGCTGTTTCACTCTCCTGTTTCACCTTCATCAAGAGGCTCTTTAGTTCCTCTTTGCTTTCTTCCGAAAGAGTGGTGTCATCTGCATATCTGAGGTTATTGATTTTTCTCCTGGCAATCTTGATTCCAGCTTGTGCTTCATCCAGTCCAGCATTTTACATAATGTACTCTGCATATAAGCAGGGTGACGGTATACAGCCTTGACATACTCCTTTCCCAGTTTTGAACCAGTCTATTGTTCCATGTCCAGTTCTAACTGTTGCTTCTTGACCCGCATACAGGTTTCACAGGAGTTAGGTAAGGTGTTCTGTTATTCCCATCTCTTGAAAAATGTTCTACAGTTTATTGTGATCCATACAGTCAAAGGCTTTCACATAGTCAATGAAGCAGAAATAGATGTTTTTCTGAAATTCTCTTGCTTTTCTATAGTCTAACAGATGTTGTCAATTGTCTATCTACATTAATCAAGAAAGATCCCATGAACGTTTCTCTTGGTACAGGATAAAAAAAAAACAAAACAGGATAATACAAATTTGGTTTATAACCACCCTCTAAATATTAATAAAAGCACGTGAGAACAATAAACTCTATGTATTATTTTAGCAATTAGACATAAATTATCTGCATTTATTTTCCAGTAGTATATATATGTATCACATACCTTTTAATATTACCAGCAGAGGAAAAGTCAGGAGAGGGGGAAAAAAAATCAAGATTCTTTTTAAAAAATAATGATCAACATTTAAAAATTTTGTTTGGGGTATTTATTTCTTCCTCATAAAGGACTTTTGGGGAGACATTACAACTGATTAACTTTATTGCCAATGATTTTATAAATATCATGTTGGTTGAAATGCTGTGGCTTTGTTTGGGAAACTCTGAATACACCCAGAGAAGCATAGTGTGAACTGTCATGCCAATGAGAGTGAAAATATTAAAGAATCCCCGACATAAAGCAAGTAGGTCAGATTTGAACCAATAGCTCTGATTCCTCGGGGTCAGCCTAGTTCTTCTGTATATTTTGTAATAAATTAAGATTCCTAGCTGTAATACCAGACAGAACTAGCAGGTTTTTAAAAGGTAGTTTTATTTGTTTATTTATTTTTGGCTGTGCTAGGTCTTCCCTGCGGCTCAGACGGCTCTCTAGTTGTGGCGTGTGGGCTTCTCATTGCGGTGGTTTCTCTTGTAGAGCGCGGGCTCTAGGGTGCGGAGACTTCAGTGGTTGCGGCAGGTGGTCTCAGTGGTTTTGGCCCCTGGGCTCTAAGGGCACAGGTTCAACAGCTATGGCACAAGGGCTTATTTGCTCCGAAGCATGTGGGATCTTCCCGGAGCAGGGACTGAACGAGAGTCACCAGCATTGACAGGCAGACTCCTTCCCACTGAGCCATCGGGGAAGCCCTAGCGTGTTTACAGTATTTTCTAGGTGTCACGCATGGCAGCTCCACTCTTATATTGAACCCGCAGAGCAGCACTGAAGTGGATTATTAGTGTTCACATTTTTTACATAAAGAAATTTAAGATCATGCTGATAGCAAAAGGCAGAGCTGAGGTTCACACTTTGTCTAGCTTCAGCATCTATGCTCTTAATCGAGGCATCCCATTTAATTTGACCCTCAGCACAGTTAACCTAAGGTCAGGGGTTGACAGATTATGGCCATGGGCCAAATCCAGCTCACCACCTCATTTTGTATGTCTTGTGAGCTAAGAACCATTTTTGTTTTTAATGTTCTTTTTGAAAAAAGAAGTATAGCATAGCATTCTGTGCTTTGTAAAAAAAAAAATTACATAACAATTTCAGTGTCTGTAAAGTTTTATTGACACACAAGCCTTGTTCATTCTTTTACATATTATCCAACGCTGCTAAAATCACAGAGTTGAGTAGTTGTGAGAGAGACTAAATGGCCTGCAAATCTAAAAATATCTACCACTTGACTTTTCACAGACAGAGTTTGCCTAGGGTTATCACTGAGCCACTGGGCTTCTCAGGTGGCTTCGGGGTAGATCCCCTGGAGAAGGAAATGGCAACTTGCTCCAGTATTCTTGCCTGGGATATCCCATGGACAGAGGAGCCTGGCAGGCTACAGAGTTTATGGGGTTGCAAAAGTGTTGGACACGACTTAAGAACTAAACAACAGCAACAACAAATCGTACTTGCTGAAAATAAAACCAAACCCAGACCTTGTTATTTTCTTTAACATTAAACAGTTTTTTGAGTGAAGTTAACTATTTTCAGGTATAAACTGTATTTTGAACTGTGATGTTGGAGAAGACTCTTGAGAGTCCCTTGGACTGCAAGGAGGTCAAACCAGTCAATCCTCAAGGAAATCAGTCCTAAATATTCATTGGAAGGGCTGATGCTGAAGCTCCAATATTTTGGCCGCCTGATTCAAAGAACTGACTTATTGGAAAAGACCCTGATTCTGGGAAAGATTGAAGGCATAAGGAGAAGAGGACAACAGTGGATGAGTTGGTTGGATGGCATCACCGACTGGACAGCCATGAGTTTGAGCAGGCTCTGGGGTGATGGACAAGGAAGCCTGGCATGCTGCAGTCCATGGGGATGCAAAGAGTCAGATATGACTGAGTGACTGAACTGAACTGAAACTATATTTTACGGCAGCCATCCCTCAGTGTCTGAGCATGACTGGTTCCAGGACCCATGGGTACTCAAGTCCCCTCTATAAAATGTTTATATTTGTATATAACCTACACACATCCTCCTGTATACTTTAAATCATCTCTAGATTACTCAGGGCACCTACTGCAAATTCTATATAAACAGTTGTGTGTGTTCAATCACTCAGATGTGTCTGGCTCTTTGCAACTCCATGGACTGTGGCCCACCAGGCTTCTCTGTCCATGGGATTCTCCAGGCAAGAATACTGGAGTGGGTTGCCATTTCCCCCTCCAGAGGATCTTCCTGACCCGGGAATCGAACTCAGCTCTCCTTGTCTTCTGCATTGCAGGCGGATTCTTTACCACTGAGTCACTGGTGAAGTCCATAATTACCTGTTATTGTTGTTGTTCAGTCGCTCAGTTGTTTCTGACTCTTTGCAACCCCATGGACTGCAGCATGCCAAGCTTCCTGTCTTTCACCATCTCCTGGAGCTTGCTCAAACTCAGGTCCATTGAGTTGGTGATGCCATCCAACCATCTCGTCCTCTGCTGTCCCCTTCTCCACCTGCCTTCAATCTTTCTCAGAATCAGTATCTTTTCTAATTAGTCACCATTAGAGTTTTTTGAGTTTTGCTTTTTGGAACTTTTAAGAAAAAATTTTTTTCAAATATTTTTGATCCACAATTGGTTGAATCCACAAATGTGGAGCCCACAGATACAGAAGGCAAACTGTATTTAGATTTACTTAATATCGCCTCAAAGGCACCAAATATTAGACATAGATATTTGTGCCTGTTTTGGAAGCAAAGATAAATAAAATCATTTGTTCTTTAAGATATTTAAAACACTTGCTCTGGAATAACGGAGGCATCATTATTTTGCATAATGTCTATGAAATGGATTTGTTCAGCAGAGAGAAGTTTAAAGCTAAGTTATACCAAATCCTAATTAATGATGTTTTAAATAAGTTTCAGCAACCAATTGTTCCCCCATCACCCAAAAGGAAATGAGACGCTTCAGGAGATGCTTCAGGCAGCTCTAGATTTAATAGACCAGAGTTGAGTTGCAAATGTTCCACTCTGCACCACCAACATCCATCCATTCCTTCCCTCAAGGGCCATGTTCTCTGTTAGATCCTGGAGCCTCAAAGATGACAGGACACAGTTACTCCCTTTACTTGGTTCTCAACTAAAATTCTCACAGTTTTTCTGTTTTTCCACTTGGAGGGGAGTGGTTCTCCTCTAATTATTCCATCCTTCCTGATTATGTCAGTCACTCCCGCTGACAATCTTACATTCACAGAAGAATCTTTAGGGTATCATTCCACGTATCCTTCCTGGCTTCATGAATAGAAACGTGCATCCTACTGATATAATAATGTCTGAATCAGTTATCTATTGCCACAATAATCCTACATGATGAACAATCATAACATTTCAATAAATTATCACAATACACATTGATTTAGCTCCTGAGTCTGTTAAGTTAAGCTGATCTGGCTGCACCCAGCTGAGGCCTGCCTGCAGGTGGGTACCTAGACTTGCTTTTTGGGGCTGGGTTTGCTTACATCTCTGGGCTTGGCTGCCTGTTGGCTGATCCAGGTTGGCCCAGCTCTGCAACCTTCAGGCTCACCCAGGCATGCCCACCTCATGGAGATGACAGAGGGCAAGAGTGAGCAAGCCCAATAATGCTAGGTGCTCTTCAAGTTTCTACCTGCATCACATCAGCTTACGTCCTGTTGGCCAAAGTAAGTCTCATGGCCAAGCCCTGTGTCAGAAGGGAAGGGTCACACAAAGTGACATGGCAAGTGGCATCAATGAGGTTGTTGGTGAAACACTGGGACCATGTAATCCACCATGCATGTGGGCAAAACTAACACCCCAGAGGTAAATTATTTTCATTATAAAATATGTAGGTGGAAATACACACATAAATCAATGAGTAAGAATTATATTGTGCAACAATTTCTAAATATCACACTATATTTTAGAGGATCTTAACAAAGGGACAAACTCCATCTGCTGCGGTTAGGCCTGCTTACCTCTTTCATGGGATGGCTCACCATTCAGGAGACACTTGGAGACTCAAAGACAGGGCAATCTGAGAGCCAGTGTGGGTACCAGGAGGATGGTTATCATAGGACTTGACATAGAGAATGGCAGGAAATCTGTCACTTCTCGCTTGATTATCGGAAGTAGGTCAAAGGTTAAACACAAACACCTCCAATCACCAATTAAGTAAAAACAAAGCTCACATTATATCCACCTGCAGAAAAATATTGTATTTCCCCTCCCAACAAGTGGAGCATGGCCAGTAACAGGAATCAGTGCCCCTCAGTCTGGGACATGGCAGCATATAATTCTATCCTCTGGATAAAGTAAACAAGACCAACTAAAACAAGACTAAAGGGATTGTGTGAATGTTGATGGTGATGAGGAAACAGAAGCAGCAGGATATACAACAAAAAACCAGTGAACAGGCAAATGGGCACAATTCATGTGGTCCTTGATGACAGTAATTGACTATGCTTTCTTTTTTTTGCTTTTTAAAGTTTTACTTTATTTTTATTTTTGGGACTGCACCACATGGCATAAGGGATCTCAGTTCCTCAACCAGGGATCGAACCTATACCCCTTGCATTGGAAGCATGGATTCTTAAACCACTGGACGGCCAAGGAAGTCCTCATTTTTTCACTTTTTAAATTGTGGTTAGACACATAACATGGGATCCACCTTCTTAACAAAATTTTAAGTGCACAGAATAGTATTGTTACCTATAAGCTCAATGCACAGTAAATCTCTGGAGGTTTTCCATCTTTTGTGACTGAAACTTCATACCCATTAAACAGCAACTCCTCATTTCCCCCTCCCCCAGCAGCCACCATTCTACTTTCTGGTTTTGTAGATTTGTTTCAGACACGTCACATAAGTAGAATCATGTAAAATTTGTCCTTCTGTGACTGACTTTCTTCACTTATTGTAAAGTCCTCAAGGTTTATCCATGTTGTAGCATATGGCAGAATCTCCTTCCTTTTTATGGCTGGATAATGTTCCATTGTGTGTATATTCCACATTTTTTTAATCCATTCATCCATCGCTGGATATTTGGGCAGTTTCTGCCTGTGGGCTGTTGTGAATAATGTTGCCATGAACATAGATGTGTAAATCATTCTTTGAGCTCCCAATTTCAGTTCTTTTAGATATATACTCAGAAGTGAGATTACAGGGTTATATGGCAGTCTATTTTTAATTTCTTGCTGTTTTCCATAGTGGTTGTACCATTTACATTCCCACCAACAATGTACTAGAGTTCTGCTTTCTCCACATCCTTGCAACAGTTGTTGCTTTCTTTTCTTGTTGTTGTTTTTATAATGGTGATCCTAAAGACAAGAGGTCATATCTCATTGGGGTCTGATTTGGGTTTCCCTAATGATTGCTGACTTTGAGCATGTTTTCATAGACTATTCTTTCTTGCTATACTAGACATACTCATAAACTATGCTTTCTTATCCATATAATGGCTATAAATAAATTTCTATTGTTTTAATGGTTATTTTACATGACTGAATAGTAGGTTCTTTTGGTATATTTTCATAGGAGTCCCAAATACAAAAAACCATTTCACTTTTTAATACTTGTTTCACATTTTAGTAATGATAAAATACTTAGCACAACAAAACTGCATAGATTGCTTAACATAAAACTTCAAAACTTCCTATTCATTCTCCTAGAATAGAGACTTTGCCTTTACTTCATGAATTCTGTATCCACTCTCAGCAAAATTAATCTTCAGTATTTAACATCTCATCACTCCTCTAATATATGAATAGTGCTACCCCAAGCATTTTTCCATATTGCTAAAAAAGGAAAGGAACGGAAATGAAAGAAATTCACACGATGAGGAAAGTGGTCATTCCACACTCAGACTTTGATTAGTGCCAAATGGGTTATGTTTATTGAATCAACAGGATCATTTTGACATGTAAACTACGCTGTGCACCAGCCCTCCACTCTGGACAGGCTGCATAACTTTGGGGCCCAGTGCAAAATGAAAATGCATAGCCCTTGTTTAAAATGTTTTAAAATTTCAAGACAGCAGATACAGAGCATTAGACCAAGTTCTAGGATCTTCTAAGTAGAGAGTAGTCACATGCCCATCAAGCCAGCGCTGACCTCATGGTAAAAAGGAAAAAGGATCTTCTAGGAGTTTGTCATTTATCGGAAAATTATGCACAACCAGCTCAGTGCTCTCAAAGCAGCAGTAGGGCAGGTAGAGAAATTCCTTAAAAATCTAATGGGGGAAAAGGGTTCACAAACTGCACCTATATCAAGTTTATGTTTATCAAGTATATAAACTTGATATCAAGCTTTTTTCTAGAAAATTCCAAAGGCCCACTTAATTTCAACACCAACCCGGACATTCATTCTGAAGCTAGAGTTTTTCAGTCAACCAGAACCAGGCTGCAGAGCAGAGTTACTTCCCTCCTTGTCATAATTAATTTCCTGGCAATCATTGGCAGGGGAGAGAAAAGTTTCTCAGAATTAGACAAGCTCACAACATCCCCAGTCAATATGAATGCATAGTTCAGGGGAGACTTCAGGGAGACCCAGATCAAGCCCGGCTTTATCGCGCTCTATATAACCTATTAACCTTAAGCAATGTGGTTATGAGGATGAGAGGGAGATTTAAATGAACAATGGGAAGTTATCTTTCCCAAGTATCTGCAATTAGCAATGATCCTAAGAATTTCATAGTATGAAATTGAGAAACCCAGCTTTCCTGCTCTCACCACTTAAGTAATCGGGGGAAGTTTCCTTTAGTTTGTGATGATTTACAAAGTGAGCCAGTGGCCTTTTCATCTATTATTATTGTCACAAGATTCATTTCCCCTACAAAAGCTTTCATTTATTTAAAGAAAAAACATAACCAGCAATATAGTCAGACCCCGAATGATTTCTTCAATTCTGTAAATTACACTATTGACATAATTAATAACTTTAATACAAAAACTATGGCTGTAGGATGGGCACAGCATCCAATCAATGGAAACAAATCATTTTCCCTCCTGTTAAATGATTCTCTCAAGAAGTGAATCTAAGAAAACAGAATAGTCAATCAATGAGGGAGTTGCCTGTATTGTCTCTTTTATTGGTAGAATTGAAAACAAAGGTTTCCTTTATTGTGTAAATTTCAACCATTGGAAATCAATTGTTGTACACAGAGAGAGGGGCTTATATGCAGTAGACACCAATGTCTGACTCTTATATTGTAAATCGCAGCAAAATGGATTATTATTGCCTCATGTGATTATCCAAATACTCTGCAAATCAAGATGAACTTCTTGGGGGAAAATTCAGATGTTTTAAGCCATGTCGTTTACAAGAGGGAACTCAGAGAGTTTGAGGCCTCACTACAGCCCCATCCTTAACTTTACGGTATGTCAGTTGGGTTCTTGGAAAGGTTGAAGACACCCTGCCAGAGGCGGATGGGCAGTGCGGTGAAGCTGTGATGTTAATTTGCAGGTGTGAAGCATTGTCTCTGGTTTGAATCGATCTGCAGTGCTATGGAGGGTTTCTTTGAACCTGAAGCACCCATGAAGAACAGGAAACACAACCACAAGTTCTCTTGGCTTGCTCCTTTTAGATTCAGCCTAAGCATAAATGTTGCAATACAGTTGGCTTAGAGGAGGGGAAAGAGGCGTGAAGGAAAAAGGCAGAAGCAGCAGCATCTGGTATACCAGGCTAACAACCTATATCAACCCATTAAAGACATGGTCTTCCTTCTTATGGCTTCCCTGATGGCTCAGCAGTAAAGAATCCACCTGCCAATGCAGGAGAGTCCCTGCATTCAGTCCCTTGGTCGGGAAGATCCCCTGGAGCAGGAAATGGCAACCTACTCCAGTATTCTTGCCTGGGAAATCCCGTGGACAGAGGAACCAGGTGGGGCTACAGTCCTTGGGGGTTGCAGAAGAGTTGGACATGACTGAGAGACTAAAGAATAACATAGCACCTGAAGGATGCCCTGTGAGGATGGAGGCAGAGATTGCAGTGATGTGGTTGCAAGTCAAGGGATACCAAGGATGGACCACCCCCTAGAATCTGATTTGGGCACTTTGATTTAGGACTTGTGACTTTCAGAACTTTGACAGAATAAATTTCTATTGTTTTAAGCTACCCAGCTTGTAGTACTTTGTTCCATCACGCCTAGGAAACTCACATCCTATGTTAGAGGGTGGTCTGTGCTGGGGGGAAGGGGCAGGGAATGACAGAGATTGTGGTGTTATTCTGCAGGGAGGAGAGTGGGTTGCAGTGGTAGGAAGAGTGATCCACATAGGCTTCATGGAGGTGAGATTTGAACAAAGACTTGATGGAGGTGAGGGAATTGGCACCATGCAGGTATTTGGGCAAGAGTGTTCTGGCTGAAGACCAGCGAGTGTATAAGCCCCAGGAAGGAGCCAGCCAGATGAGCTGGAGACCAAGCAAGGAGTCCCCAGTGGCTGGAGCAGAAAGAGGGGGAGATGGTTAGGGGCTGAGGTTAGATGGATAATGATGGAGCAGGGTCCTTCCGGGCTATGATGAAGACTGGAGTTTTGCTCTGAGTGAAATGTAAAGATTGGAAATTTCTGAAAGAGGAGTGATGTGATCTTATATCTGAAGGGTTCCTCTGGCTGCCCAGTTGAGAATAGACTTTGGGAGGAGGGGTAGAGAGAAGCTCTTACAGTCGTTAGCCCAGTAATCCCAGCAGGCAATGACATGCTAATTTCACGGTACTGGCAGTGGGTGTGGAGAAGTGGTTGGACTCTGAGTACAGTTTGAAAGGAGAACCAAGAACACTCACAGATGGAGTGGACCTGTGGTGCTCCATACTTCCCAAGGATCAGAAGACCCCACTACCTCTTGAAGAGTGTTGGAGGCACTCAGAAAAATCCTTCCTCATTGGTTTTCCCTTTTTTGCATGTGATATTTCAATGCTCTGCCCTCTGTCATGAAAAAATTATCTTGGTTTGATTTTAAGAATTAGACTTCAGCATGTAATTTTTTTAGTATGAAAGTACTATATGTACAAGATTTTTTAAATAACATAGAAAAGGATAGAAAATGAAAATTAAAGGCCTATTTTTCCCTCCCCTGTGTCATAGTTCAGCTTTAATCACTGTTGATGTCTATTCTTACCAAGTAAATGTAATGCATATACATCATATATATGCTATATCCTATTTTTTTACACATATGTGACTGTATTATACATCCTATTCTGCCTCGCTTTTTCTCTTACTTCAGTGTTTTTATAATAATATGAACAATGTTTCAAATCTTTGAAACTCTATGATTTCTTTGTAAGGGTACATCTTATGCATATGTAATACTTTAATCAATCCCGTATTAATGGATATTTTAAGGTTGAAGAGACAGATTTCTAAATATGTGTATGTGTGACTCAGTTGTATCTGACTCTTTGCCACCCCCTGGACTATGGCATGCCAGGCTCCTCTGTCCATGGAATTTTCCAGGCAAGAATACTGGATCAGGTTACCATTTCTGCTCCAGGGGATCTTCTCCACCCAGGAATCCAATCCACATCTCTTTCATCTCCTGCACTGGCAGGTGGATTCTTTACCACTGTGCCACCTGGGAAGCTGAAATAGACAAGTTTATAAATAACAGTAGTTAAAAATAGCAAATACTGTATGCTCAGCACTGTTTTAAAGAACTCATTTATATTTCACATGATTCCAATAAGCAGATACTATTATTATCCCAAGTTTTTGGATAAAGGTAGGAAGGGACAGAGGAGCCAAGCAACTTGCCAAAGATCACACAGCTGACAAGTGATGGATCACATATCGCAAGTGATGGATCCAGTCAATCCTCTACACCTTCTCTTTTTCTCTTTACTTTGTGGAACTATGTAAAATAAAATCCTACAAGTAAAATTGTTGAATCAAAGAGTATATGTATTTTAAATCTTAATTGATAATTTCAAGTTGGCTTCCACAGAGGCGGTGCTAACTGACAATTTATAATAATTATAATCTTTACCAAGTCTGATGGATATGGAATGACATTTCATCTGTGCTTTTTAATCTATGTTTTAATTTCCCTCTCTTTAATTGTGAGTGAGGTTGAAATTTCTTCCGTGTTAATTGGACATTTGTGTGTGTGTGTGTGTGTGTGTGTGTGTGTGTGCACATGTGCATTGTCTATTCATATCCCTTGTCCACTTTCCTTTGGATTTTTCATTTTTTATTAACTCATATGAGTTCTTTATATATTAATAAAATTAGTCATCTGTCATATATGTTCCTGTTTCCTCGATCTTACTTGTCTTTTAGCGTTTAAAGTTTTTTTCCCATGTGACTGACCATTTACCAAATAATTCATTTTTCTTTCATAGTTCCTGATCTTACTGATTCTCTTAATGATCTTCAAAGACTTTCTTTTCTCTGGCTAAGGGTGAGTTGAACTAAAATAGCAATCTTAATTTGCATTTCCAAACCAGTTCTGTTCCAAATAGAGTTGCATATTTTGACCTCCAAAACATTATTTCAAAAACTGATATTTCAAAAAATGATATTTCATTCATGATATATCGATGGCCAAGTGGAATGTATGAATTCCATTTTCCTGGAGTCACAGTAAGTTAAAATGTTTTATGCTGTCAGTAATAATTAAGAAGAATACAACCTATAAGGAGAAGGTGGTCTCTAGTGGCATACCACTAGTCTGTATATTTAATTCCATTCTATTTGATATTTTATTAAATATTTGAATTTGAATAAAATAAGCATATTTATTAGATTATTAGTAGTGGTACAAGTTTGGAGGGACGGTTAACATACTCTTTAATAGTTGTCAGATACACTCAAATTGATTTTGACAGCTTGGCACAATCAGTAAAACTAATAAGATGAAATTTAATAGTGGTAAATGAAAAGTTCTGCAATGAGGTTAAAAAAAAAGCCTGGCCAATTAGAAGATGAGAGACACCTGAGCCATTGGCAGTTCAAATAAAATCGTTTAGGGGATTTTATTTAATGAAAATTGCAATACTGGTCCATAGACAGAATTGCCAGAAGAGCTAATGAGATCTTAAATTACATTAATAGAAATATTTCATCCAGAATAAAAACAGTAATAGTCCCAGGTGTATGCTACATCAGTATGCTTACATGGAGAGAACAGTCTTAGTTTTGAGTATCATATTTTAAGAGATACGTTGACAAAACTGAGTTCCCCCAAGAATGAAAACAGTGCCACTGGAATATTTAAACTATTAAAAGAAAACTGTCACTAGGGCTAAAATAATCATCTTTAGATATTTAAAGGACTCTTATGTAGAGACATGATTATATTTATCCTATGGACTGGGATAAATGAAGCCATAGAAAGGGAGACTTCTGTTTAAGAAGAAATTGTCTAATATTTGGATCTGTCCACTAATTGAATCCGGAGAAGGCAGTGGCACCCCACTCCAGTACTCTTGCCTGGAAAATCCCATGGATGGAGGAGCCTGGTGGGCTGCCGTCTATGGGGTCGCACAGAGTCGGACACGACTGAAGCGACTTAGCAGCAGCAGCAGCACTAATTGAATGATTGCCTTATGAGAGAAGGAGATTTCCATCATCAGGAGTATTTAAGCTGAGATGCAGGGGTGTTGTAAGAGGAGTCAAGCTTTGGTTGAGATCAGATATACAAGACCAGCCACAGGGATTTATCACATGTGGTTTAAACAGGGCCAGTGTTTACAGCTTCAATGTTAGTCCTATAACAGTGTCACTTGCAATTATCAATACAAACATTCCAACAAGCTGAATTGGAAAGAGGAACAGAGTTTCAGGCTCTCTAATTTGTGATCCAGCCAACGATAAGAGTGGACCCTTGGAAGTCTGTTTTGAAGGAGAAAATCATCAATCATATCTGTTAATACAGAAAAAGGGATTAAAAAAAAAAAACACTGGTCTGATCTTAAAATTTATCCAATTCCTGAGAATCTAAGATTCTGCATCTAGGGATTTCACTAATATGATTATTCATAAGATGGCTGACTCTCCCACTAGACCATGAGCCCCTCCCTTAAAGCTAGGAACCATGTTCTATTGACTTCTCTGTCACCAGAGTCTGATTGTGCCTGGTGTATATTTGTTCCTCAATAGACATTTGCCAAATGAATCAATGAATGAGTGAATGAACAGCAGCACAGCTTAGCCTGGGCTAAGAATGCAGATGTTCTGTTCCTTTAAGTCACCAACAAGAGGAATGAACTTTCATATAACAGCTAAGTAGCCCCAACTATGGGGATGGAAAGATTTCTGGAGTAGGGAGCCAGGCATGCCATTAGAAATGCTCTCGTATTTTCCTGAAATCCTCTGGAGTCCCTGGCCCAGTATTTTGTCTTTTAAATATGAAGATTTATACTCTATGTCAATGTATTTGTTCAAATGAATGAACAAGTGTCTGAATAAATGAATGAAAGCCCATCTCCTTGAGGGCAGGCTGTCTTTCTTGAGTTGAGATGCCTACAATTACCTGGTCCCCTCTCTGCTCCAAGCCTTACTTCTGAGACTTCCTCTCTCCCCTGGTCAGTGTGATCAGACAGGGAGTGATTCCAATGGTTTGACTGTCTCCCCATCCCACCCCCATCACCAGTTCTGACTTCACCCTTCCATGCTGGTGGTGACCCTTCTCGCTCACTGACCCACTAGCCACTCCACTGTCGACTTTCCAACTATAGAAGAACTGCCACTTAGCGCAAGGTCCAGCCTTGAGGAGTCCCCTGCTCAAGTCTCAGGACCCATCCCCAGAAGTTCATTCCTGCCCCAGGCATTGCTTTTGCTTTTTCCTTATTTGTAACAACCCTTCTTTCCCTTCCTTATTTAATTTTTTCTTTAAGTCTCTCCAGCCAGAGATCTATCTGCATGCAGCCAACAAGTACCTAGCACTGTGCTATGCCACCCACTGTCTTCAGTACTAAAGACACCAGGACAAATGAGATAAACTCTGGCTCCTGTTACTCCAATGCATACTGGAACATGGGCTTATCATCCCCCTGACTCACTAAAATTTAACTATCCTTGATTTCTTTACAGTGTTACTTTCCCCTCAAGAGACTGCAAATTCACTTTCTTAGAAACCTACCACAGCAACCAGCTCCATGTGTGACCCATACCAGGCCCAATAAATATTTGTCACTGAAGTTGGAAGGGGTGGCTTTTCATGGCTTGACATGACTCAACTCAGACAAAAAGACCTTCAGATCTCATGCTTTTCTTGGATTGGAAATGGGATGGGATTCTTTCTACTTTGACTTTCTCACTAGAGAAAAAAAAAGTACTATATTTTCAGAATTTTGAACAGGAATTCAAACCATCTCATTTTACCAATCGGAATGGCCATCATCAAAAAAAAAACTACAAACAATGAATGCTAGAGAGGATGTGGATAAAACGGAACCCTCTTGCACTGTAGGTGGGAATGTAAATTGGTATAGTCCCTGTGGAGTACAGTATAGAAGTTCCCTGAGAAACTAAAAATAGAGCTACAATATAATCCTGCAATCCCACTCCTGGGCATACTTCCAGAGAAAAACATAGTTCCAAAGGATACAGGCACCCCAGTGTTCATTGCAATATTTACAGTAGCCAACATATGAAAACAATCTACATGTCCATTGACAGAGAAATAGATAAAGAAGATGTGGTACATATACACAATGGAATATTACCCAACCATTAAAAAGAATGAAATAATGCCATTTACAGCAACACGGATGACCTGGAGATTATCATACTAAGTGAAGTAAATCAGAAAAAGACAAATATCATATGCTATTGCTTTTATGTGGAATAAAAAAATGATACAAATGAACTTATTTACAAAACAGACTCACAAACTTATGGTTACCAAGGGGGCCTGGTGGGAGGAGGCCAGATTGGGAGTTTGGAATTAACATTAACTGTATAGCAGGACACACTTTGGAGGAGGAAATGGCAACCCACTCCAGTGTTCTTGCCTGGAGAATCCCAGGGATGGGGGAGCCAGGTGGGCTGCCATCTATGGCGTGGCACAGAGTCAGACAGGACTGAAGCGACTTAGAAGCAGCAGCGGCAATACACACTGCTATATTTAAAAATAGATAGCTAACAAGGACCTCCTGTATAGCACAGGGAACTCTGCTTACTATGCTGTAATAACCTAAATGGGAAAAAAAATAGAAAAAGAATAGATACATGTATATGTATAACTGGATCACTTTGCTATACACCTGGAAACAATAAAATATCACTAATCAACTGTATTCCAATATAAAATAAAAATTTCTAAAAATCATCTTACTTTGTCAATATTTTTCAATGTAGTAATATTGTCTGTACTCCTTCCCTTCCAGAAAACTTGGACTGTGTGACACTTTTAAACTATGGTTCCTGGTTTTTTTTTTTCCTTCTTTGTGCCTCGGTCCCATTTGACGTTTGGGTTGGTTTTTATGTCAGCAAGTAGAAAGACATGAGGAAAGCAAACTGGATCCAGATGTCAGAAACATATCTTCTAAGGCAAAAGACACGTGCCATCAGCTAACAGGCAAGAATACTACAGTGGGTAGCCATTCCCTCCTCCAGGGGATCTTCCAAACCCAAGGATCGAACCTGGGTCTCCTGCATTGCAGACAAATTCTTTACTGTCAGAGCCACCAGAGAAGCCCCTAGATAACAGGAAACTCTTTCCCTTTCTGTGCACCTGACTCTTCTTGTCTGGGAAGCACTCCTCAAAGGGAAAAAATAAACTAAAATATAAGCCACCATTCGGGGTATAAAAAAGATTGTAGATAGCTGGAAAACGGCTTATGCAGAGCAACAGGATAAAATAACCCTCAGCACCAAAAGCCAGGGCTGCCCGGGATCAGTTACCACTGACTCCGTAATGATCTTCTTACATCAAAAGCCTTTTCAAGACATAGCAACAGACCTGCCCTGCAAAGACTCTTGAACCAGAGGAGAGTGTAATCATCAATACTCTAGCCTTTCTCTTTTGTGAGCACTTTAAAAAAAGCCCGGCAGAGTAGTGACTCTGGTATTAAGTATCATTTGAAACAATGCCT
Organism: Bison bison bison; assembly: GCF_000754665.1. Lineage (NCBI taxonomy): Eukaryota > Metazoa > Chordata > Mammalia > Artiodactyla > Bovidae > Bison > Bison bison. Next base: position 553,764 of record NW_011494797.1, on the reverse strand, counting down.
TGAAACCATAATTCAATCTTACTCCTGAAATGTGCAGTATTTGCTGCCACGGTGCGTACACCTGGCACGTCCGGTTGCTAATAGAATAAATCTGAGATTTTTCTTTTCGCATGCCTTCTCCCTTCTTGCTTGGCTGAATAAGCTGCAGATCAGTTGAACTTACCCTGCTTTTCTGTTTTGTTTCAGGATCTGGTATTTGTTTGTGCTTTATTTTCCCCTACCTCTTCATAAAAAAAAAAGAGTAAACCAGTCTGCCTGTGAGAGTATTGACTGGGCTAAGAATGTGGGATTGTGTTGCAAAGGAGCTCGGGCCTGCAATGTTATCACTCAGCGGGACTGGGCCCATCAGAAAGCACATGGTGTGCCATGACGTAGCTGGTCTCCGACCACAAAAGCAGACTTTTCTCTGTGAATTAGACAAACCACACAAAAGGCAACAATAGCTAGCATAAACACCATTTAATACTATTCACAGGCTATTGAAGAGATGGGCGTTGACAAAGAATTGCAGCAAAGCCAGGACATTGTGGTCCCATGAAAGGAGGCCTAGTGAACAGGAAGCATCACTGCAGCGGGCTGACAGTAACCATATAACGGCGGGATTGTGGGGCTGGCATTTACCCCAAGGGTCTTTACAGTCAGAAAAATAAAGAGAAATTAAAGCATAAGGAATCCTCTTTGTGGGCACTTAAGCCCACGAAGCAACACAAGAAGCTATACAATTGTCTTTTCAACACTCGGCTGTGCTTTAGATAATGATGAAAAGGAAACATTTGGGGTGTGCTTACTCGTAGGATTCTGTATCACCCATTGGGAAAACGCATCTATAAAAACAGATGAAATTTTCGCAGCAAAATGAATAGTCACATAAGCTTTTGCCTCGTTTTAAAACAGGAAGAGCTCACTGCGGCTGGATTAGTCAGGCTGCTCTCCGTTTGTGACAGCCTCTTTCGGGGACACAGGGTGTCCAGGGCAGGACAACTGTCATTTTTCACCAGGTGCATAAAGAAAAGGAAAAATTCAATAAGCCCACAGAAATATAATACCTATATTTAAAATGGTTAAACCTGTGTCTAACAGAAACTAATTTACGTATACTTAAAAAAAAAGTTTACTTATTTGGCCGCGCTGAGTCTTAGTTCCCCACTAGGGATGGAACCCCAGTACCCTGCACTGGGAGCCGGGAGTCTTAGCCACTGCACCATCAGGGAAGTGCCTCTAGACATTTAAAGTAGGAATTTAACAAATGCACTTTAATTCTGAAACAAATCTATAATAGGAATCATTTTTTAATGCATCCTGAGTTCTAAAAAATAAAGCATAATAGATGCACCAAATACATTGAGGAAGGCTAGTGATGGAGGCACAAGACGATTTTAGAATAGACCCCAAAATATTCTAGAATGTCCTTTTTCTAAGGAACCTCCAGAGCCAGGGAGCTGAGTGACCAACCATAGTTGCATAACCAGTAATAGCAGCTCAAGTTTGATCCCAGGTTTCCTGACTCCCTGTCCTACTATTCCGAATATGGAAATATTTTTTGAATATAGAAATGCTTTTTAGTGTCAAGTGAACTTTTCGGTTGCTATTTAGCTGTTTATCCTTAAGCAATTGATTAACTCCTCTGTGTCTGTTTTACTATTCATACAATGGGGTCAGCCTACCTCATAGAATTGTTGAGAGGGATTGAATGAGTTAATCTATGTATTTAGAATAGTGCCTTGTATTATATACATGCTTGCTGTTATTACTGCTTACTTATAGAACAGCAGAGAGGGTTTTGAAGATCTGAAAGGACCAGTTCTCAGGTCTTTTAACTGCAAAGCAAAGCTGTTTTTCCAACACTACTATGATGTCTCTTAAGACCTTAAAAAGTACTCTGTAAGCTCTGTGAAACCATCCAGTGTCATAGACCATGTAAAATAAGGCTCTTGGTAGAATATGGTCATATACATTAAACTCTCTTTCTTTTAGAGAAGTGGTTATCAAATTTTAGTGTGAACTTAAAAAAATTTTTTAATTTAAAAATAGTTAGAAAGGGATTTTCCTGGCAGTCCAGTGGCTAAGACTCCAGCTGCCAAAATAGAACAGGTTCAAGCCCTGTTCGGGGAACTAAGACCCCACATGCCGCTTGGCACAGCCAAAAGATAACAAACAACAGCGACAACAACGAAATATATTTATAGGAAACAAATTGGGAAGAAATAATTGTAACATATGTAATTTTTTGAAAATATATTAAATAAAAATTTTTAAAAAAGAAGAAGAGTGGGTCGGTCTTTTACCACCACTTTGCAATTCCATAGGTCTCCTGTGGGACCCAGGAAACTAAAAAAAAAAAACAAAACAAAACACTTTTTCCCTCACAGGTGATTTCTCAGAAATAAGCAATCCAAAGATAATCCTTTGAGAAAATATGCTTGAGAGCATAAATTCCTTCCTTCTTCCCCACCTCCGCCTTCTAGTGTCACCATTTAATTTTCATTCGTATTCTGGGTCATCTGCTGCCAGTTAACTTGGTTTGCTTGCAGGAAGGCTAATGAAGAGAAAGATTCTTCTGTACCAGCTAAGGCTAACCAGCAAAGCTAGTTCTGCTTGAGCTGAACCTCTTGAGCCGTCTCAAAGGCCCCACATCTAACTCTAGCCAAGCACCTTCCAACGCGAGCAGAGTAGACTTGGACTCAGGATAAAGGAGTGTAAAGATGGTGGACAACAATAGGAAGAGCTCCATGAAACATACGCTCCACTGAATGGAAGGTTTATCAGCATCAGACATTCACTGATTCACCTATTGATCATCCTTGTCAAGAACTGTGATTCTGGAAAAGGGAGATTTAAACTAAACAAGCCACCATACTTCAACCCTCAAGCAGGCTGTGATCTAGTAAGCAAAGTAAAACAAATACACACTTATCTTGGAGTAAAAGGCCCTTTATCTCATTTAGGTTGCTCTGCATCTAGTTTTGCTGTTGGTTTCTACTCTCTTTCTCCTGAAGTTGCTTCGAGTAACACAGGGATCAGATAGTGGGAGAAAAGCCAGAGCAGAAAAGATAACAGCAGGAAGAGGCCATCTGCTGGTAGTTTTCTCCCTGTCAACTTCTCTTTCCCTGCTCGGGTCTGCTTGTCTCCTCTGTCCCTCCTGACAACTGAGTACAGACGCCCTTGCTCTGCCATTTTCGCCCCATCCCAAAAGGCATGCTGAGCCAGCGTTCTGTGCTGGGCCCTGTGCACAGCCCTGATAATGGGAAGGGAATGAAATGGGGCCTCTGCAGGCAGGCAGAAAATTCTCTTAATAGCATGATTTGTTAATATTTTCTTTCTTCCTTTTTTTTTTTTGTTGTTAATATTTTCTCCCCAAGGGCTTCCCCGATGGCTCAGTGGTAAAGAATCTGCCTGCAATGCAGGAGACACAAGAGACATGGGTTCAGGAAGATCCCTTGGAAGAGGAAATGGCAACCTGATCCAGTTCTTGTGCCTCAAAAATCCCACGGGCAGAGGGAACTAGCAGGCTACAGTCCAAAGGGTCACAAAGAGTCAGACATGCCTGAGCAACTGAATACACACATATTTTCTCTCCACCCCAAACTGTGCATGAGACCTTTAGAAAAATGGCATCATTTAATCTGTAGCCTAAGCTTCGTGCCATTATTACCCATTTATAATGAAGGCGCTGAGACTGGGGGAGGTCAAAAAATTTTCCAGAATCACTCTAACACTGGTAAGTGTTAGAGACAAGAATGGAGCCCAGTCTGGTTTTTAAGTTCTCAGTCTTCACTTCTCTGCATATTTGAATTCATATTTTCTGTTCATCTGCTGCATGCCAGGTACAGTGCTAGTCAGAGATAAAGTGAATTTGCTGTACTGAGTTCTATAATGGCAGTGCATTTTCATCAGTAATGATCATAAAACAGTGGTTCTCAACCTGAAGTGACTCTGTGATCCTTACCCAATGGGGACATTTGTTAATGTTTAAAGATGTTTTGTTAGGAGCAGAGAATGTGTGGGCGAGGTGGGGGACCAGGAGCCCAGAAAGGTAGCGGGAGAGGGGCCAGCAGGGAGAATGAACCTGCGTGCCCTCCTGAGGGCAGAATCTGTCTATGCAAGTGGAGAGAAGATGCATAAGACGTTACAGACATGAAATCAACTCGCTTTGATCAACCACTTCCTGGCACGAAGAAGAGGGAGGCCCAGGTTACAATGAGGGGGGCGGGAGGTCTGAAAACAAGAGAGAAGAAGCTGTGGGAGCTACCAGCAGGTAGGCTGGTAAATCAGGCTGATGTCCCGTCAGCCTCTGCATCACTTCTTTCACCAACAATAGGCGATGACCAATATGATACCGCAGGCCCTATTTTTCTAGATCCAGAAATTAAATCCATAAGTTCACCCACAAATAAAGTGAACTCTCCCTCTTTCTTTAGGCTACAGAAGCGCTTGGGAAAGGGGAGCTAGCCTTTCCTCAAGACTGCTAACTCCTCTACCGTTCTTTCATTTCCCCTTCTTTACAGGTTTCTTCAAAGAGTAGTTTGTAACCCTTGTTTCCAATGCCAATTTGTTGGCGTTCCACTGGCAATTTGTTTTCTCCATGACACTTTAGTGAGACTGAACTTTGTAAGATCCTTGCTGGTCCTAGCACTGAAATCCAATGGCCTTCTTTAAGCTTCTTCTCCTGTGACTAGTTGGCAGTGTTTGACCCCATCAACCTTGTCCTCTTCCTAGGAAACCATGGTTTCCATGGCACCAGCTCTCATGCTTCTCTCACCACCATTTTTTTGTTTGTGATGGATTTTCACTGTGGAGCACAGGTTCTACCTGGCATGGGGTGCATGGGCTTAGTTGGCTCCCATCACATGGGACCTTGCTTCCCCAACCAGGAATGAACCCGTGTCCCCTGCATTGGCAGGCAGGTTCTTCGCCACTGGACCACCAAGGAATTTCCTCACCACCAGTTCTTGAACTCCGCTAGGGCTTCCAGAGTGGAATTCTCCAAAAGCACCCTCTTCTCATCTTTTCCCTCACTCTTTCCCTTTGGAAAACTCTTGACTCTATTATCTCTCTTAAACACACCCAGATATAAGGCACAGTTCTTGGCCTGACTTTTCCATCCAATGTCCAGTTCCCTGTCTCCTCCGGGAGAGAGGCCAGTTCCTCCAACTGAGAAAAGCAGTGGAGCACAGGGCAGGGACATTTGCCATCTGTGGGACCCTGGGCATGAAGCTCATTGCCCCTGAGCCTCAATTATCCCACATGTTAAATGAGACCATGGGCATTAAATGACTATTAAAGACAGAATAGCTGTAACCAAAAAGGCAGTCAATAACAAATTCTGGTGAGGATGAGGAGAAATGCAAGTGTTACTGCATTGCTCATGGAAGTGTAAGATAGAACAACTACTTTGGAAAGCAGACAATTTCATAAAAAGTTAAAATTTTATCATCTGACCCAGCAATTTCACTCTTAAGTATCTTCCCAAGAGAAATGAAAACATACATCCCACAAAGACTTGTATGCCTTTAGCAGCATTATCCATAGTAATCCAAAAGTGGGAACAATATAAATGTTCACAAAGTAGTGAATGGATATAAAATTTGTGGTATATCTATGCAGTGAAATATCATTCAGGAATAAAAACTGAGCAAAGAACATGCTACAATATTGATAAGGCTCAGAAACATTATACTAAGTGACAGGAACTAAATTCAAAAGATTACATACAGGATGGGGAACACACGTACACCCATGGTGGATTCATGTCAATGTATGGCAAAACCAATACAATATTGTAAAGTAAAATAAATAAATAAAACTGAAAAAAAAAGATTACTTACATTTTGTACTGTTCTATTTGTTAAGGAATGTCCCAAAGAGAAAAATCCATCAGACAAAATACAGATTAGTGGTTGCCTGAGGTTTGATGATGGGAGCAGGGATGGGCTACAAACACCCAACAGATCTTTTAAGAGTGATAGAAATATCCTGGGGAGGGAGACGGGAGAAGGGTTCAGGATGGGGAACACGTGTACACCCTTGGAGGATGCATGTTGATGTATGGCAAAACCAGTACAATATTGTAAAGTAAAAAATAATAATAATAATAAAAAAGTTAAAAAAAATAAAGATAATGGATAAAAGATTGAAAAAAAATTTTAAAAAAGAAATATCCTATAACTGGATTGTAGTGATGTTGCATAATTCTGATTTATCAAAAAATCATTGTTTATATCCCTGGGTCAGGAAGATCCCCTGGAGGAGAAAATGAAAACTGCTCAAAGAGTCAGACATGACTGAGCAACTAAACACACAGCATTGTTTATATGTGGGTGAATTTTACATTATTTAAAATAATATTTATTGATATTTTTATCTTCTTAATAATGCTAATACTTGATGCTTCACTGTTCCTTAGTGATTATTATCTAAAATAAGATAAGATAGCCCCAGAAATAAGACACAGGCTGTTCTTTGAGAATGAGCCTGTAAGAATCAAGAGACAATGGGTCTGTCCAAAAAGACTGAGAGACAAGAAAGTCTGACTCAGAGGCATGCCTGAACCCCTACATCTGAAGCTGTAATCAAATCAATTGTGTTTTATACATCAGTCTTTCATGAGTTTGGTTTTCATGATTAAACCCCACGAGTTGGACTGTGAAGAAGGCTGAGCACCGAAGAATTGATGCTTTTGAACTGTGGTGTTGGAGAAGACTCTTGAGAGTCCCTTGGACTGCAAGGAGATCCAACCAGTCCATTCTGAAGGAGATCAGCCCTGGGATTTCTTTGGAAGGAATGATGCTAAAGCTGAAACTCCAGTACTTTGGCCATCTCATGCAAGGAGTTGACTCATTGGAAAAGACTCTGATGCTGGGAGGGATTGGGGGCAGGATGAGAAGGGGACGACGGAGGATGAGATGGCTGGATGGCATCACTGACTCGATGGACGTGAGTCTGAGTGAACTCCGGGAGCTGGTGATGGACAGGGAGGCCTGGCGTGCTGCGATTCATGGGGTCACAAAGAGTCGGACACGACTGAGCGACTGATCTGATCTGATCTGATAACTGTCCAACTCTGAGCCCCCGGGTTAGTTGCTCAGTTGTGTCTGACTCTTTTCGACTACATGGACAGTAGCCCACAAGGCTCTCTGTCCACGGAATTCTCTAGGCAAGAATACTGAAGTGGGTAGCCATTCCCTTCTCCAGGGGGTTTTCCCGATCCAGGGACAGAATCCGGGTCTCCTGCATTGCAGGCTAATTCTTTACCATCTGAGCCACCAGGCCACCTAGCAAGATTCATTTGGTTTGTCAAAAATATTTTTTAATAAGCTTTGTTGAGGTACCCTTTAGCTCAATTCTTGCTTAAGTCATTACAATATCTCAATTTTTGGCATAAAATTCAGACTTTAAAAACACATAATTATACTCAGAATTTTAATGATTGCTAAAGTGAAAGTGAAGTTGCTCAGTTGTGTCTGATTCTTAGCGAACCCACGGACTGTAGCCTACCAGGCTCCTCCGTCCATGGAATTCTCCAGGCAAGAGTACTGGAGTGGGGTGCCATTGCCTTCTCCGATTTGCTAAATGATTGCTAAAATCACACATAATAATAGACAATAGAATTGACTATTCTTCTCTATATCTTTGTTCTGTGAGAGGCCACTAAAACACCAGATCGAAAGCAACTCTGGTCTCTTAAATTTTGAAATCAGTTCAATAAACTTAGAATAATCATATTCACATAACATAAAGAATTTATTTAAAATGCAGCCGGAAATCAAATATATGCACAAATTCAGACAATATTCATGGTTTATAGCAAATTAAACATTAACAAGATATTACAGGCAGGGTTTTACAGAAACGAAGATTTAAATCATTACTTGGCTTGTTCTTGGTATTTAAATAATTATTGAGTGCAGAGTCTTGGATGAGTTTACCCTCCTGAGTGGCATACATGAGACATACAGGTTTTCATTTTGTTGATCAAATTATCATAGCATCATATAATTAACATCAATTGCCCAGTCAGTAAAACTGGCACTTACACCCCTTTATCTGAGCCTTATAATAGCCAGCGACCCTGAAAAAGAGGATATTTGCTTTCTCTCTGCCCATCGTGAGTGAAAGAGGCAGAAGAACTGGGCACTCGCTCCTTTAGGGAGTTTATCATGACAGCAGCCTCCAGATGGGCAGAGCTGGCAACTTCCTTGCGGCTGGTGTGAACTGCATGATCTCATGCCTTCCTGAGACGGGACAGCACTGAAGGGCTTTATTTGCCCTGCACCTGCCCTGTGGGCAGCAGCGTTGATTTCTGCTCCCAGAGACCCTCAATAAGTGGACCCATTCACTGGGAATGTGGCCCTGCATATCACGCAGGAAGAAGGATACAGGTCTTCTACCTCTCATACCTATCAATGTTGGAACTTTGATCCTTATTTTCCAAGATATTTATTTTTTTCAGATATGGCAAAGACCAGAAACCCACCCACAGCCCTTAATTCTGGATGTATGAGAAACGATGTAACCTAATATTTCATTTTTTTAAAAAAAAGATGCATTATCAGTCTGCTCCTGCCTCCTGACTCATAGCAAATTTCTCACAACCAAAAGAAGCAAGTTGAAGGAAAGCATTTAAATGACACTTTCTCTTCTATTCTTTACTGAAATTTTTCTTTTTTTTGGGGGCGGGGGGGGAAGGAGGTAGTTCTAGTAGACTGACCATAGCAGATGGTCATAAAGCATTGAACCTGAGTAATGGAAGAGATCTTATAACATCAGCTTACACTTGACTTAGTTAAATTCAGACCTTTCCAGAGGAATAATTTTTATTTCTTTTGCAAAGATCTCTTAGGGAAAAAACCTCCCAAACTCATTTCATACAGTGGTTTATAACTGATACTTCCAATTCTTTCTGATCCCAGTTGAAGTTGGATTTTTTCATGCAGTTCTGGATGATTTTTTCATGTAGTTCTGACTTCTCTTCAACCTCTGGCTCTTATATAACCTTTGCACTTTGGAGGGCAGTCAATATATCTTTTTGTGGCAAAGGGATTCTGGATACCTATTCTTTGATTATTATAAAATCACAGAACATAAGAAATGAAAGGCATGTTAGAGATGTTCTGCTCTGACTTCCCTGCTATGTAGAAACCCTCCAATAGCTCCAACCCCTACTTAAACAGTCCCGGTGGTGGGGGATTCTTTACACCACAGGACAATGGTCTCCTGTAGCACAACCTATACTGTCAATAAATCTCTAAATCAAAATATTCTTATTCGAATTTGAGTCAGTTCTAGTGAAGAGGATGAACCTAGAGGCTGTTATACAGAATGAAGAAAGTCAAAAAGAGGAAAACAAATATCATATATTAACACACATATATGGAATGTAGAAAGATGGGACTGATGAACCTACTTGCAGCACAGGAACAGAGACACAGATATTAAGAAGAGACTTGTCAACACAAGGGGGAAGGAGAGGGTGGGACGAATTGAGAGAGTAGCATTGAAATATATATTACTATATATAAAATAGACAGCTAATGGGAAGTTCGGAGAAGGCAATGGCACCCCACTCCAGTACTCTTGCCTGGAAAATCCCATGGATGGAGGAGCCTGGTAGGCTGCAGTCCATGGGGTCACTAAGAGTCAGACATGACTGAGCGACTTCACTTTCTCTTATCACTTTCATGCATTGGAGAAGGAAATGGCAACCCACTCCAGTGATTTTGCCTGGAGAATCCCAGGGACGGGGAGGCCTGGTGGGCTGCTGTCTATGGGGTCGCACAGAGTCGGACACGACTGAAGCGTACTTAGCAGCAGCAGCAGCATATCAATAATTGTTGAGGATCTTAAATACAAGATTGACCTGAAATGCAATCCATGGTTTAAGACTATGC
>NW_011494797.1:542471-543777 GCF_000754665.1 Bison bison bison | reverse complement strand
TTTCATGCATTGGAGAAGGAAATGGCAACCCACTCCAGTGATTTTGCCTGGAGAATCCCAGGGACGGGGAGGCCTGGTGGGCTGCTGTCTATGGGGTCGCACAGAGTCGGACAGGACTGAAGTGACTTAGCATAGCATAGCAATGGGAAGTTGCTGTACAACACAGGGAGCTCAATCTTGTGCTCTGTGACAACCTAGAGGAGTGGGATGGGGTGGGAGGGAGGTCCAAGAGGGACGGGATAGATGTACCCTTATGGCTGATTCACACTGTTGTATGGCAGAAACCAACACAACATTGTAAAGCAATTATCCTCCAATTAAAAAAAAATTGTTCTTGATGAGAACAGTTTGCCTCCCAGGAACTTCCACTGGGCTCCAAATGGCCTTTCTAGAAAGATACAAAGCCTCTTTCTCATAAGAGCCCTTCGGATAGTTGACAGTGTGTGTCCTCTTCCGCCACTGCCCTAACACTACCTTCATACAGACATTCCAATAACACACACAGCCTTACCTTCCCTTACAGATCAGGGCACTGGATTATACCCTAGTCTTTCAGGCTATGGTCCTCATTTGCATTTATGTTGCAATAAAGCTATAGAAATACCATAAATCACAGTTTAAAAGCTATGTCTATAATTTAAGGACATGAACAGCTAAGTATAAATATGCTAGTAAAGAAAAGCAATCTTCACTTGAAAAGTGGAAGCTCTACAACTGTTACATCAGTCATCTCCAAAATGAGGTATACCCAAAATAATCTTTGGGATGCAGGAAGAAAAATATAACCTCTACTGATATGGCTTAGTCTAAAGTGAAAGACAGGAACTAAGCCCTATTAATATTTATTATACAAAGGAATACTTGTGATCTCTTTAAGAAGTTTCCACATCACAACAAACTGTGGAAACTTAAGAGATGGGAATACCAGACCACCTCACCTGCCTCCTGAGAAGTCTGTATGCAGGTCAAGAAGCAACAGTTAGAATTGGACATGGAACAACAGACTGGTTCCAAATCAGGAAAGGAGTATGTCAAGGCTGTATATTGTCACCTTGCTTATTTAACTTATATGCAGAGTACATCACATGAAATACCGGGCTGTATGAAGCACGAGCTGGAATCAAGATTGCCGGGAGAAATATCAATAATCTAAGATTTGCAGATGACACCACCCTTATGGCAGAAAGCAAAGAAGAACTAAAGAGCCTCTTGATGAAAGTGAAAAAGGAGAGTGAAAAAGTTGGCTTAAAACTCAACATTCAGAAATCTAAGATCATGGCATCTGGTCCCATCAGTTCATGGCAAA
>NW_011494797.1:531808-542371 GCF_000754665.1 Bison bison bison | reverse complement strand
CTCCAAAATCACTGCAGATGGTGACTGCAGCCATGAAATTAAAAGACGCTTACCCCTTGGATGAAAGTTATGGCCAACCTAGACAGCATATTAAAAGGCAGAGACATTACTCTGTCAACAAAGGTCCATCTAGTCAAAGCTATGGTTTTACCAGTAGTCATATATGGATGTGACAGTTGGACTATAAAGAAAGCTGAGCGTCGAAGAATTGATGCTTTTGAACTGTGGTGTTGGAGAAGACTCTTGAGAGTCCCTTGGACTGCAAGGAGATTCAACCAGTCCATCCTAATGGAAATTGGTCCTGAATATTCATTGGAAGGGCTGATGCTGAAGCTGAAGCTCCAATACTTTGGCCACCTGATGAGAAGAACTGACTCACTGGGAAAGAGCCTGATGCTGGGGAAGATTGAAGGCAGGAGGAGAAGGGGATGACAAAGGATGAGTTAGTTGGTAAACTCCGGGAGTTGGTGATGGATAGGGAGGCCTGGCTTGCTGCAGTCCATGGGGTCACAAAGAGTTGGACACAGCTGAGTGACTGAACTGAATACTTGAATATACTTTATAAAAAAGCATGCATAGCTGAGGGGTTGGAGAAGGCAATGGCAACCCACTGCAGTACTCTTGCCTGGAAAATCCCATGGATGGAGGAGCCTGGTAGGCTGCAGTCCATGGGGTCGAGAAGAGTCAGATATGACTGAGCATCTTCACTTTCACTTTTCACTTTCATGCCTTGGAGAAGGAAATGGCAACCCACTCCAGTGTTCTTGCCTGGAGAATCCCAGGGACGGGGGAGCCTGGTGGGCTGCCGTCTATGGGGTCGCACAGAGTCAGACATGACTGAAGCAACTTAGCGGCAGCAGTAGCAGCAGGTGAGAGGTACATGCTCAGATTCCCTTAATTATGGAGACACACTATCAAGTATGTCTTGAGGCCTTGGTTTAAAACCCTGCTCATCACCTATTAATTCACTAATCTAAATTGAAAATTTCTGTAAGGAAAGCAGAACATTAGTGTCCTACTGCATAGCAGAGACATTTCACAAGGTATCTAGGATCATGTCAACAAAAAACACATCAGGAGTACATTTTAATGTGTTTTCGATAGCTGTTTCAATAGCTAGGTCAAATAGACATAGTTTGTCTAAACCTCTCCAAAATAGCACAGATGGAAACAATAGTTAGCTAATAGCCTTACAAAATTGTGTGTGGGTGCTAAGTCGCTTCAGTTATGTCCAACTCTTTGTAACCCTATAGACTGGCTGCAGCCTGGCAGGCTCTTCTGTCCATGGGATTCTCCAGCAAGAATACTGGAGTGGGTTGCCATTGCCTCCTTCAGATCTTCCCAACCCAGGAATTGAATCTGTGTCTAGATTCCAGGATTGAGATGGGTAGGTGAAGTCTTTACCACTAGTGCCGCCTAGGAAGCCTTAATCAAAGAGGCATATTCTAATACCAATTTAATCAAATTACAAATCATTGATTTACCTTTTTTATTTTAACAAGATAACAGTAAAAGTTACCTGAGTTGAGAGAATATTTTTTCTTAGAGAATGTTGATAATGACTGTTTTTATCTTTTCTAATGCCAGTGCACAAAACAGGCACAGATTGTGTTTCATCCAGGGACATAGTTCATAAGTCAGGATATTGTAGTACAAATACAAGCTATGTGATTTTTCTTTACCTTCATGAATAAAGTGCTAATGTTTTATATTTTTCTCCATCTTTAAAATGAGGTCAGTGGCATTAAGATGCAAGGAAACATCTCATTTAAAAGAAGAAAGCAACCATAGTTAGGAATTAAGGGAAATAAACTCAAGAAGTGAGACAGTGAGAAGTGAGGAATAAGGCGTTACGGAGAGGTGAACCAAGCACAATTGTTTGAAAAGTGTTTATACTCTCAATTCACAAGCGATATTTACATAAGGCAGTGTCAGTAATAACAGCAAATCATCCTCAGAGTGGAGCAGTTCACTGTAATACGAAGGCAAAAGAAATACTTCAGAATCATGTTAACTATTCAGTGAATCTGCAGCACTTCTTTCTTCATGAATAACACAAACACACACCAAAAGCACTGAACAATTACATGTTAATTTTCCTCTGATTTTTTTTCAGGGATAGTTGATTTACAATGTTGTGTTAGTTTCGTGTGTACAGCAAAGTGACTCAGTTATATCTATATATATTCTTTTTCAAATTCTTTTCCACTATAGTTCCCTGTGCTAAACAGTAGGTCCTTGGTATTTATCTATTTTATATATAGTAGTATCTATTAATCCCAAACTCCTAATTTATTCCTCCTCCCTTTTCCCCCTTTGGGAAAACATGAGTTTGTTTTCTGCATCTGTGAGTCTACTTCTGTTTTCCTCTGATTTTTAAAAGACAGCTATTGTTATCAGAACTAAGGAGTAAGAGGTGATAATTGCTCATATTTAGCATGTATTTTAATAAATGTTGGCACCTTCCTTTTTGTGTGTGATGACACTAGCTGTATTGCTTCTCTCTTCGTTCTCCTATGATACCTTCTGCGGTGGTGATGAAAGCCGAGTGGCAGGGCCCACAGACAAAGCAGAGCCCTGAAGATGCTAACATGCTCCGGAGGACTAGCAAGCCTTGCCACCCTCCTTCTTGCTACCCTCCTTCTTACCCATTCCCCTCAAAGTCCGACCAATAAATAGAGCCCAGCGCCAATACGCCTTCCACCCAGAAATTCTCTGATGAAGCTGCCTGATTTGAATCCTAACTAGAAAAACCAAAGGATTCGAGCTCAGACTCCAGGGGAAGATGAATAACATAAATGGCCTTCTCCCCTGGAAAAAAATCTAATTATATGTGTATAGATTTTTTTAAAGGTTGGCACTGAATACTCAGAAATATATTAAAATCATATTTACCCTCAATAGGAAAACTGAAAGGGGAAATGATATTCTGAGACAAAAGGCCAACTTTGAAATTCGAGAGACGATGACAGTCACAAAATGCAGACATGGGATGAAAGGGTACCCATAAAATGCTGACAACATCCTTCTCATCAGACATGTAGGGAGAGTTCAGAAGCTAAAAACCATCATCCTTTCACTGTCCCCTTCTGAGCATCTTCTCAGTAAGTGGAAGCTCCTTTTCTCACCTTGAACTTAATAAAAAATCTTTTTGAACATGAGGGTTTTGTTGTTGTTGTTGTTAGTGATGTTTATGGATTTGCTATAAATCTATCCTAAAGAATTCAACAGTTGTTAATATACTGTTATTACTAAAATTAATATAAATAATAACATAGGAAGGCAAGACAGCATAGTACTGAGAACATGAGCCTTGGACTCAGAAAGGCCTGACTTTGAGTTCTGATTTTTTTAATTGACCAGAGAAATGCTTACTGATCTGGGTCAAATCTCTATGACATTTTATAAATATAGGTCCCAGCAAAGCAGTCCTTAAACTTAAATACTAGAGGCATGATATTTGAGAAGACATTTTGGGGCTTGTCTGGTGGCTCAGCGGTAAAGAATCCGTCTGCCAGTGCCAGAGACATAGGATCGATCCCTGGTTTGGGAGGAAACTGCATACTGCAGAGCAACTAAGCCCGTGCGTTACAATTATTGAGCCTGTATTCTACAGCTCAGGAACCACAACCACTGGGCCCGCACTGCAACTACTGAAGCCTGCGCGCTCTTGAGCCTGTGCTCTGCAACAGGAGAGGCCACTGCAAGGAGGAGCCCTTGAGCCATAACTGGAAAGTGGCCCCCACTTGAAGCAACTAGAGAAAAGCCTACACAGTGGGGAAGACCCAGCACAGCTAAAAAAAATAAATAAAATTATTTTTTACAAAAGATATTTTGCCACCAACTTTAAACACAGATGTTTTGATCATTCAGCCTCTACATCCTAGGACACTATTCATCTAGATTCCACAGCTTAGAATACTTAAATTCATTATCTACTAAGTCAGGCAGAAATGTTTATTAAACATAAAAACAATTCCTGAAGACGTGCAAGTGATATCACATGATGCTGAAGTGAAACTCCTGTTACCTGTATTTTGATGCCTGGTCTTGTGTATCAAATTGCACCAAAACTTAGCAGCTTAAAACAACAAAAATTTGATCTCACAGTTTCTGTGAGTATAAATCTGGGAGCAGCTTAACTGGGAGATTCCAGCTTAAGAATCACCTCTCTTGGTGATAGTACCTCCCTCATGATTCA
This sequence comes from Bison bison bison, assembly GCF_000754665.1. Classification (NCBI taxonomy): domain Eukaryota; kingdom Metazoa; phylum Chordata; class Mammalia; order Artiodactyla; family Bovidae; genus Bison; species Bison bison. Next base: position 538,170 of record NW_011494797.1, on the reverse strand, counting down.
TCTGGTAAAGAATCTGCCTGCAATGCAGGAAACGCAGAGGATGTGGCTTCTATCCCTGGATTGGGAAGGTCCTCTGGAGGAGGGCATGGCAATCTATTCCAGTATTCTTGAGGGAAAATCCCAGGGACAGAGGACCCTGGCAGTCTATGGGGTCACAAAGAGTTGGACAAGACTGAAGCTACTGAGAAGCTACAGTCTTCAAAGAGTTGGACAAGACTGAAGCTACTGAGAAGCTACAGTCTTCTCTGTATAAGCCGTCAAACAGAGCTGCTGTCTCATCTGAAGGCTTGACTGGGAGATGATCAGCTTCCAGGCTTCCTCATGGAACTGGTTGTTAGCAGGGATTTTAGCTTTCCACTTCATGGGCCACTCCATTGGTTGCCTGAGTGTTTTCATGACAGGGCACCTGGCCTCTCCAGTTCCTTGTCAGCTATCAGACTGATGGCTGCTATTTCTTGCCTTGTGAGCCTCTCCAACCAATAGTGTACAATACAGCAACTGGTTCCCCCTAGAGTTAAGTGAAAAGAGAGAAAGATTGAGAAGGAACCCAGTTCTGAAAAAGTGAAAGTGTTAGCCGCTCAGTCGTGTCCAACTCTTTGCGACCCCATGGACTGTAGTCTGCCAGGCTCCTCTGTCCATAGAATTCTCTAGGCAAGAATACTGGAGTGGGTTGCCATTTCCTTCCCCAGGGGATCTTCCCAACCCAGGGATCAAACTTGCATCTCTTATGTCTCCTGCATTGGCAGGCAGATTCTTTACTGTCTGAGCCACTAGGGAAGCCCTGAAACCATTATCTTTTATAACCTAATCCAGGGAGTGCTGTGTCACCACTTCTGTGTATCGTGTTGATCACATAGACAATTCTGGTACAGTGTGGGGAGGGATGACACGGAGATGCAAAGACCAGGAGGTGGGGATTATTGCATGCCATCCCAGGGGCTGGCTACCACAGTCCTATCAGGTAACAGCAGAATGGGCTTTTCTCTGCTTTAAGGCTGTGGACTTTCTCAAAGAAAACAGACAGCCTCATGGTTGTGGGAAAGCTCTTCATTAGAGTAAATCAGAGGAAAAGATTTATTCATAGGCTTTTGAATGTGAAGTCATTCAAGAAGATACATATTGTAGTTATTACGTTTCTATAGTGAAAACACTTTTTTTTGCTACAGCTTTTCTACATGGAATGAAAGAAAAGATGATTCAGAAAACTCACCTATAGATACCACAGTCTCCAAAACATGTTTAGTTTGTGAACAAATCTAGTCAGGAGCTAAATTTTCAATAAAAATATCTTTGATTCATAGAATTTTGAAGCTGGAGGCTACCTGGAGTCATGTCTTCATTTTATGGGTGATGAAAGGGGCATCCTGATTAGTAACTGCCTTCCCAAGGGGACACTGAGACAGAGGAAGAAGTTGGAAAGGAATTCTCATACAAATGATATTTCCAGTTATTTTTTAACGAGGAACAGCTCAGACTAAGACTTTGTCAGTACATTGCACAGGCTTATTTTAATTCATTCAACAGATACTTAGGGAGGCCTCTCTGTGCCAAGGAAAAGAGAAATAAAGATAGGACTTGGTTTCTGTCTTCAAGGAGCCCATCTTCTCGAAGGGGAGAGGAAGGAACAAGCATGAAGTGTAATGTCGAGACAGTCTGGGGAGTGATCGCACATGGCAGGTAGCAGTTGAAAGTAACAATGACTGGTTATGCTTTATTGATCATCTGAGTAAGTATGGGCCACTTAAGCTGAGTGTCTGCAAGGCTATTTCATTTATTAGGCTAATGCTTCTGTCTTCCAACTTATTTGCTAGAGTAATGAATTTTTAGATAGAGTATAGTTAGGGATTGCTTTGAGCCCTGAGAATATTGACCTTTCACTGTAACTTAAACACTTGAGACCTGGATTATAAATGATACCATGGACAGAGGAGCCTGGTAGGCTACAGTACTTGGGGTTGCAAAAAGTTGGAAACGACTGAGCAACTAATCCTTTCACTTTCAAATGATACTTAAATCAAAGTTAACCATTCTCAAACTTTTGTTGTATCTGTATATTCCTTCATTAAGCAACTGATTAATATCTGCCATGTGCCAGGCACTGAGCTTCTTGCTGCCAAGATTAAACCTAAACACCACAAGGAAATATAGACTTGAAAAGTTAAACTGAAACCCCTCAGTCTTCTGGAGGTGAAAGACAATATATGAAAGTATTTGATGCTGCCATGCTGGATCTGCTGGAGTCACCCTTCTTTGAAGAAATGCTTTAGGGTGTGTTTCCTAAACACATAACGTACAGGAGACATTAGTCAACCTGGTGATGTCCCAGAATGGACTTTCATTTCCAGAATGTGTGATAAGTATGTTTTCCCTCCTCACTGATCACGAGAAACTGGAACTGGAAGGAAAGCCTGAGTCACTGATGGGAAGTCATAGCTTTTCGCTTGTGTGTGTGGTTCATCAGAACATTCGTTTTCCCAGGACTGGCTTGTTAATGGCTGAACGAACTGAACGCCAGTCAGGAGCAAACCACTTTGTTTCCCATGAATACATCCACTTCTGTGACCTAGAGCCTTCGCTCAAATCCCATCTATTTAGGGGGGAATTCAGGGACAATAGATTAATGGCATTAATATTTCTCTCTTCACCTCCTGGAGAGCTGGTATTTTTCAGGAGAAGGTGACATCAGTGTGAAACTCACCCCTCTTAAGCTTTCAGAAACCTGTCTTCTTATTTAAAGATTAGATTATCCTTCTCCCCTTGTTTTCCATTAGATTTTGTTTCCTTTCTCCTTTTTGGGGAAGGCCAGTTCACTATTTTTAAAAGGTGATGGACCATGTCAGGATTTAGAACGTGAAAGGAAAGAGATTGGTTTGGATTTTCTCAGTCTCTTTGTGTGCTCTAAAGCTCAATAAACTTCGAATGGTGACTGCAGGTATAGGGGTAGAGGAGAGCTTTTGTATCCTTAGAAAACGTAGGTTTCAGTTGGATTATAGAGGTAGTCAAGAGATAGGGGAAAAAAGTTCAAATAGCACTTTGACTACTTTCCATGTCAATGGATCTGTATCAGCCATATTCCACTGCCCTAAGAATCAGCATCTTTGAGTATTGATAAAAATTTTTTAAAGGAGCACAATACCAGTTATCAAAAAACTGGATGAGTTTGTTGTAATGAAGACAGGACTGTATGTAGTTTATATTCAAGTTTATGAATTTTTCTGAATACTGAATAAATTGTCAAAACTGTACTGAAGCTCTATGTGAAAGGATCAGTCCAAACTGTTAATCTGCCTGATACATCTTTTTGCAGTTTTTTTTTTTTTTTAAGACTCTAAGCAAAAAATTTAAGCTCTTTCCAGCACAACTGTATAGATTCATTGGGACTTGGCAATATTCACGTATGGTGAATGGTGTAGATCTACTGTTTCTTTTCTTTAGAGCAATTTGCAAAATAACAGTGTATAGCATATCTAAGACAAGGGGCAAAACCAAGATGTGCAATTCTCCTCACAGGTTTATATTATAAGAGGGAATTTCTTTAGTCTACACTTAAAATATGAAACTAAGCAATGGCCATTGGTCAATATTTATCCGCATATATGCTTCCCAGTTTCTTTACCACTTAATATTTGTTACAAGAGCAGAGTTGCCTGTGGCTACTCAAGGGTTAAAATATTAATTTATTAAACTTTTCCAATTTCAACCACTTGACTTTCAGAGAAGTGGGGGATTTTTGTGAGAAACAAGAATCAGGGAGTTAGCAGTCTTGAGTTCACAGCCAGTGAATTTACTTTTTTCACACTTAGCACTATTCACTTCCAAGTACTTAGGGCCTCCCTGGTGGCTCAGAGGTTAAAGCGTCTGCCGTCTGCCCACAATGCGGGAGACCCGGGTTCGATCCCTGGGTCGGGAAGATCGAGAAGGAAATGGTAACCCACTCCAGTATTCTTGCCTGGAGAATCCCATGGACAGAGGAGCCTGGCAGGCTACAGTCCACAGGGTCGCAAAGAGTCGGACACGACTGAGTGACTTCACTTCACTTCACTTCTTCCCTTTCCCAGACAGTTGTGCATATCAGAAATGACTGAGAAGGGACTTCCCTGGCTTCTGGTCCAGTGGTTGAGATTTCATACACCAATGCAAGGGGCACGGGTTCGATCCCTGGCCAGGGAACTAGTCTTTCACATGCCACACACCGCAGCCAAGAAAAATTTTTTAAGAAATGACTGAGAAAAATATAACATTATCCTGTGCATTAGGAACTGAAGACAACACTTCTAGCCAAGACTAAGGGATGACCAAATGAGCCCTGGCACCATCATTTTTCCGTTGTGACGATTCTCCAGTTTGGAGATATAAATGTGTGTAATAATCTGTTGTCACATAGCCAACGCTGCCCATCACTCTTTCTCTTCATGTCTTTCTCTTTGGGTCCACATATGGATTAAAGGGAGGATAAATTAATTAACTATGCATAATTACCGAATTTTCCAAACACTCACAGACTTTACCCATTGGAAGCAAAAGCAGGCTGTACATCGCTAGTTGTCGGTGTAGATGGTAGATAGGCATCATCTATTGTAAATCTATTCCCACAGAGGGATTAAGTTAATTCAAATTCAAATTATGTAGCCACAATTTGCTGTCCAATGTGAAGCTTTGTAAAAATTCCTCATTGGGAAAATGGAATAATGCTTTAAATACAGGATATTTGCCAAAATTATACTAACCACCAGGTGCATTTAGGTATCGAAAGATAATGAATTTAGAGAATATGGGACTTATACAACTTTTAACGTTTTGTGATTGGGTAATTCTTTTATTTGGCTAGAGGTATTAATTTAATTAAATGTACAAGAGGACTTTCTCCCAATACCCAGAGAAAAAGATTTGCATTTCAGAAAATTATCACAGCTTGTTTATATAATTGCAGCCGCTGGGGCTGGATGCCTTCAACAATGCCCCAAATTTTCTTCTGTCTCCTGCTTCTCCAATGGTAATACACCTCCCCTTCAAAGTCTCCCAGCCTATCATTTCCTGCGACTCACATCTTCCTGTAAGAAGCAAGTTTGTGGGTTCATTAATAGAAAACTTAGAGGGTTCACTCCATATTAATCTAATTGGACGTTTTTGAGCAGGACAAGAATAATAACGGGATTAATTATTGTAATTTGTGCAGCTGAAATATACACATAAATAGGCAACCTGTATTTTTCTATATTGCCGGTGGAAGATGAATTTCAGACATTAGGACCTGGGAGAGTCGGGAGCTGCAGCTGCGGAGTGAGTGCCCCTCCCATGGTTCTGGCCAGCAGCCCCGACATCTTTGCACAAAGTAATCACAGATCACAGCATTTAATCACTGAAAACAAGCACTCCAGAGGACAGCAGTGTCAATATCCCACTCTCTCATTATCTGTTTGGATTGCACATCCACACTGTCAGATAAACAGAGTGGAAAATTAAGATTAAAAATATGGTAATTTCATTTCAGGCAGCAGGCACCACTCACTGCCCCTATTATGCTATTGATTACCTCTGAATTCAATTTTTCTTTCAATGCAAACTTTAATCTGTTTGCTACCCAGCAATTCAACTCCCCAAGGGCTATTTGAGAGTAAGTAACCATTTAATCTGATGCTAACTGAAAAATCACCGTCCTTAATGAATTGTGTAAATCATTCAGCTCTAAAGCACCTTTGACTTCTATTTCATTTTTTATTTTCTACTCAATATAGGAAAGGATCGGCGTGTGAATAATTACAAAGTAGCAAGTATTTTTACATAGAGCAAATATGATAAAAACCCTATTATAGTGGGGCATGTGTAATGAACAGTACTTTTTAATTTCAAAATAGCTATTCATTTAAAAAGAATGGAAGATTAAAAAGAGAGGCTCAAAGCTCAAGGTAAAAGTTGATAGACATTGTAATTACATGGTTAATTTCAAAGATTTATATGCTGTTATGATTTAAAAGGAATTTTTATGACCTGACATTTTCATTGGAGAAGATTTTTTATTTAAAATTAATCTTCGAGCTCCTATTCTTAATTATTTCTTGGCAAGCGATAAATGGGAATACAAAAAAAAAAATGTCCTATATCAAATTTTAAGCAGAATAAATGCAGGCGAATTCTCGAACAGGACTAAAGTGGTTTTTACTTATTTGAATGGCTTTACATTGAAATCCCAGGTTGAAGGAATTTGTGGCAAAGAGCTGGAAATCATTGGCCCATTTAAGGGCGCAGCTATCTGACTGCAATGCAGCATTTATGACATTTCAAAATATCAACTTGGAGAGAGGGTTTTGCTCCAGCGATTTGATTGTCTTTCGAGTGGGCGTTAAGAGTTTGCAACAGGTCTT
>NW_011494797.1:531557-531708 GCF_000754665.1 Bison bison bison | reverse complement strand
TTGGATGAAAGTTATGGCCAACCTAGACAGCATATTAAAAGGCAGAGACATTACTTTGTCAACAAAGGTCCATCTAGTCAAAGCTATGGTTTTACCAGTAGTCATATATGGATGTGACAATTGGACTATAAAGAAAGCTGAGCGTCGAAGC
>NW_011494797.1:515692-531457 GCF_000754665.1 Bison bison bison | reverse complement strand
ATCCGCGCGGGAGGAGCCGGAGCCGGAGCCGGAGCCGGGTGCTCGCCCGCGCCTGGTGACACCTCTGCAGAGACCAGGGGGATGCCAGAGGCCGGCCGCTCCCCGCTGACCAGTGACACTGCGCTTCCCTATGGCGATCCCCACCAAGTTCAGGGCCGCGGGGGACGACGTGGAGGCGGTCCTGATTACCCGGCTTAAGGGGCACCGCGCGGCCGCGGAGGGTGGCGCGCGGGGGCCGATGGCGGACTGGGGGTCTCTGTAGCCCAGTGCCCCCATCCCCCTGCCTCCGCTAGGTCGCAACCTGGGCGCCCCTCACTCCCTCGCCTCCTCGCGGGGGACCGCGGCTGCCAGCGAGGCCACTGCCGAAGTTCGGGGACGAAGACTGCATGTTATCTCGCTTCTCCTTCTGGCGCGTCCACGCTCCACCGGGGCGGGGGGACTTGAGGCCCTGCTTCCCCATCTTCACCTCCGCTTGCTGCTCCTCCGCAGGTGTTGGGCACGGTCCCTGGCTCCCCCTTCCTGCCTTCGTCCCAGCACCTCCCTCCGTGGGTGGGGGGTCCTGGGAGCTTGGGGAGCGGGTACCTAGGAGACGAGGGGCGGGGTGCCTAGAGGGGGGGACCGCTGTCGGAGAGCAGAGGGAAGCAAAGAGCAGGCAGCGATTACATCCTCCAGGCCCTGGAGGAGCGAAGTTGTGCCCTCCCCGGGCGAAAGGGGGACCCCGAGGGAACTGCTGGGCGCGCCGGCAGGGGCCATGGTTACTCGCCGCGCCTCCGCCTTCCGTGGCCACTGGGCCTCAGCCTCGAGCTCGGGCTGCGGCGGCCGTGCGCCCCAGGGCGGCCCGTTGTCGGTCTCCAGGCGCTTCCGAGGTTTCCTCGGAGGTTCCCATGCCTGCGCTCCGCAGCCCGCGGGCAGGCGTGGTCCAGCCCAGGCTCTGCGGGTCTGCGCTCTGGAGCTCACGTCTTCACCGGGGCTCGGCTTTCGAAGCAAGCACATCACTTCCCAGGGGTGGGGAGGACTGGAGAGAGGGAGCAAAGACCAGCGCGGGCGCCTGAGCCAGGAGGTCATCTCAGCTCCATCTGAGCTTGCCCTTTGGCTGTGACTCCGGGTAATTTAAGAAGAGCCTGCACAAAGTTCGGGGCCGGGGAGGAGTCCTGGGGTGGAATATAAAAAAAGTCAGCTGTGCCGGCCAAAAACGGAGAAAGGAATTCTATCCTGCACCCAGCCCTGGCTCTGAAATTCTGAACTTGAGCTGGTGGGTGTTATTTCAGGTCAACCACGGTTCTGAGAAGGCAGGAGGGCCAGTTTCTCCCTCTTCTACTTTAAAGAACAAACCATCTGAGCCTCCAGGGCAGTCATTGCTCCAGATCAAAACCCTAACATGTGCTCTAGGGATTTCCACTTGCTCAGGGTAGGAAGGAGGGTGGGGAATAACAACTCTGTAGGTTTGGTTTTATTTTTTCTGAATCAACATTAGCAAAGACTTATTTCATTTATTAGATATTTATTGACCATCAGACACTGTGCCAGGCAGAACCCTGTCACGGTTCAGGTAGTTTTTAAAAGCGTTTTATTTTGTAGAAAGCAGTGAGTGGCTGCATAACAATACGTAATGTATTTTAAATACGTGCACTCCAACTGGCTGTAATAGTTTCCTTAGAAATCATCTGAACTAGACTGTCACCGATGGTTTAAAGATTGTGGATCTTAGAAATGATCAACTACTAGGTTCTGCCCTGAAAAACGATCTCAACTCCCTGCTTGGAGCTATAACTTTTTAAATGTATTTAAAACTGTAACCCTTAATAGATCAGAAGCCTGGGAATTCTAATGAGTTTTGACATAGAACATATTTTGACTATACAGGCATCCCTATGTTTGAAACGGTACGTTTTAAGAAAAGAGTTTTATTTGCTTTTTCCAAAAATTGCCAAAGGCCAGCATGTCCATGAGGCAGCAATTTTTCAATTTTGAAATATTGAGTTAAATGTAAACCTCAAAAGGAACAGGAGAGCAACATTTGTTCTGATCTTTGCTCTAAAAATGCCTGAGCCAATTTATTTTTTAGTTGTTGATTTTTAAAGGAACACTTTCACCAAGAGGTGGCATGTCTAGGAGCTGGGCCCATTAGGTTTACATTTTCTAAAAAAAAAAAAAAAAAAAAAAAAGGTTTACATTTTCTCAATCTGAAAGCGCATGTAAAGCAGCAATATTTGTAAATTCGGCATTATGGTGTATGTAAATTGAATACTTAACTTCAAGACCTCGTTAAATATTAATAGTCTGATGTGTAACGTAATATGACAAAAATGCAGATTTATGTTCTTCAGTCTGTTTTTTCTGATGTCAAGTGAATTGTATTGAAGTCTTGTAATACTGAAGATACAGTATTAGTACTGAAAAACTGAAGATTTTCTATCATCCGCCTATATTTTCTTGATCTTTTTTTGAAAGTTATGTTCTGTCATGTAAATGTTTCTTCTGGTCTGCATATTGGATGACAGGATTTGGAGAACAGTTGGTAGGAATACAGGCATGTCTCGTTTTACTGTACTTCACTTTATTGCATTTCATGGATATTGTGTTTTTTACAAATTGAAGGTTTGAAGCAACCCTGTGTCGATCATCCTTCCGTGCCATTTTTTTCTAACAGCATTTGTTCACTTCATGTCCCTGTATCCCATTTTGCTAATTCTCACAGTATTTCAAACTTTTGCATTATCTTTACATTTGTTACAGGTTATCTGTGATCAGTGATTTTTTTTTATGTTACTACTACACTCATTGAAGGCTTAGAAGATGGTTAGTACTTTTAGCAATAAAGTATTTTTAATTAAGATATATAATTTTTTTGACTTAGTGGTAAATAATCTGCCTGTAATGCAGGAGATGCAGGTTCAATCCATGGGTCGAGAAGATCCCCTGGAGAAGGAAATGGCAACCCACTCCTGTATTCTTGCCTGGGAAAACCCTTGGACAGGGAAGCCTGGCGGGCTACAGTTCACAAGGTCACAAAAGAGTCAGACACGACTTGGAGACTAAACAGCAAAAGCAATTTTTTTTAGACATAATGCTATTGCACACTCAACAGACTACAGTATAAACATAACTTTTATAAGCTCTGAGAAGCCAAAACATGTATCCCCTGCTTTATTGCTGCATTTGCTTCATTTTGGGCTTCCCTTGTGGCTCAGCTGGTAAAGAATCCGCCTGCAGTGCAGGAGACCTGGGTTCGATCCCTGGATTGGGAAGATCCACTGGAGAAGGGAAAGGCTACCCACTCCAGTATTCTGGCCTGGAGAACTCTATGGACTATATAGTTCATGGGGTCGCAAAGAGTCAGACACGACTGAACAACTTTCACTTTTGCTTCATTTCAGTGGTCTGGAACTAAATCCCCAATATCTTCAAGGTATGCCATAACTAAAACGATCAAAAAACAGGTTGCTACTCTCAGTATAAGGCTTACTTCCTTTTCTAGTGGAGTTTTTCTTCCTCCTCTGTCCTTCACATAGGTTTTAAAAATAGCCATGTGCATGAATACATTTAACACACAAATATCACATTCCTTTGCTTTTAAAAATCGAACACTGGGAAATAAGAAGCAGCATTAATGGAGCTGTCACTTGCCAGGTAACTGTGAGAGTTACTTTGGAAATCAGGCCCTGATGGTTCTCTAGGTGAAACATTTCTAAATCAAAAGCTGGCCTGGAAAAAAAAAAAAAAGCTAGTCTGACCATCAGCACCAGGACCAGGAAGCACTTAGGGTCTCCATGAAGGCAGGGCTGTGTCAGTGACACTGACCAGAGAGGAAGCAGGTGTCCATCTGGAGAAGATGAGAATCAGCCAGAAACTCTGCAGAGTGGATCCCACACATCTGAGTTCCCAAGGACGGGGGACCAGCTGCCTGGCAAATAATCATCCATAGAGAGTAGTAGTTCTGCCCTGGGAACATGTACAGAAAACAAATGACACATGTGTTCATGATTAGCCTAGATGAGGGAGTTCTGGCAATCTTTTGCAAGGAGGTAGGAAAATCCATGAAAAAAAAAAAAGTATTTTAAAGGTGTGGGTGTAAATTATAGGAATGCTCAAAATTGGATGAAAAGGTAGAGAAGAGAAAAGATATCAGGACTTGGGCGCCTGTTTGTTAATTCATTTGTTTAGTAAACATTTACTGAGGACCTACTAGCTCCAGGCACTGGTCAAGCTTTGGGGATATGGCCCCTTCCTGAAAGGAGCTAATGTTGCATTCATTAAAAGCAGTGCCTCCCATTGGTTGTGTTGCTCAAAGAAAAAAGCAATTCATCATTTATTACTAGGTGCTGACTCTGTGCTTTGCTTTAGGACTGGAGTGTCCCTCTGGTCAAGAAAACCAAAGAAATTCCAAATGGAGTTTTGCCCACTGATTCATTCAAATTCAGTCCCCAAAGGCTGTCCAGACTCATCAATTTTCACATAGAGGAAAATTTACATTTCAAGCCCCTACATCTGCAGTGAGGGTATTAGAAATATTAGCTCATTTAATCTACAAATGACACTTCAAGACTGTTTTTATCACTTTCTCACAGGTGAGGAAAATGATGCTCAGAGATGCTACATTTCTTACTCAAGCCGTACAGCTGTTTAGTGAGAGAAGTACGTTTTGAATCTAAATTGATACTCCCAAAGCTTAACTCTCCTCCAGTGTTAGAACCCATGGAACTGTGTGGAATCACCTTATAAACTGCAAGGTATTATGTAAATATAAGTGAGGAATCTCTATTGGCCATTAGCTCTGAGTTTATTTTAAATACCAGTTCTTCTAGTGATGAAATAAAAGACGTGATTATCATTTCATTATCGTTAGTGAAATGATTCCTAGGCATCTTTCTCTCATGTGAATTTTTTCACTTGAATTTTTGATATAGACATGGATCAAAAATAACTTATCTTTCTATCTATAGATATCTATCATTCCTACCCCAAGATGGCTTGTTCTGAAAAATCTGTGTTCTCAAGCTAATACATCTGATGTATGCTCTCTGTGTTATTCTACTGTTAAAGACTGGGTTCCTTCTAATTAAGGCACTCCTCCAAAAAGAATTCAAATAGAACGAAAACTTCAGAATCATTTCCAATTGCTTACCAATTGCAACCCCACTAAGTAAATTTTATTTATCATCACCGTCTATAATTCTCAGAATAATTAAGTGTCATCTGAAAGCCAAATAGCATTCTTGGGACAGAAGGGATCTTTGCAATTTACTTATCAACTGTAGAAAAGTACAAATGAATCTTTCAGTTCAGTTCAGTTCAGTCGCTCAGTCGTGTCCGACTCTTTGCGACCCCATGAATCGCAGCACACCAGGCCTCCCTATCCATCACCAACTCCCGGAGTTCACTCAGACTCACGTTCATCAAGTCAGTGATGCCATCCAGCCATCTCATCCTCTGTCGTCCCCTTCTCCTCCTGCCCTCAATCCCTCCCAGCATCAGAGTCTTTTCCAATGAGTCAACTCTTTGCATGAAGTGGCCAAAGTATTGGAGTTTCGGCTTCAGCATCATTCCCTCCAAAGAAATCCCAGGGCTGATCTTCTTTAGAATGGACTGGTTGGATCTCCTTGCAGTCCAAGGGACTCTCAAGAGTCTTCTCCAACACCACAGTTCAAAAGCATCAATTCTTCAGCGCTCAGCTTTCTTCATAGCCCAACTCTCACAGCCATACATGACCACTGGAAAATCCATAGCCTTGACTAGACGGACCTTTGTTGGCAAAATAATGTCTCTGCTTTTGAATATGCTATCTAGGTTAGTGATAACTTTCTTTCCAAGGAGTAAGCGTCTTTTAATTTCATGGTTGCAGTCACCATCTGCAGTGATTTTGGAGCCCCCAAAAATAAAGTCTGACACTGTTCACACTGTTTCCCCATCTATTTGCCATGAAGTGATGGGACCAGCTCCCACGATCTTCGTTTTCTGAATGTTGAGCTTTAAGCCAACTTTTTCACTCTCCACTTTCACTTTCATCTGGAACCTGGGCAAATACTATGGATGCGGTAAGTTTCTCAGCACGTTGGTCGGTGGAGCAGGCACTGACGACAGCATCACTCAAATGAGGAGCACTGTAAGTCTTATTCCATTATTTCCTTTTTCTGAGGAGGTTGGAATCAACCAAGCTGGTAGAATCAACTGTAGAGATTTTCATTTTACAGAATGAATGGTTTATTAAGGGGAACCCAAGCTTCCATAGCTCAGTTGGTAAGGAATCTGCCTGCAATATGGGAGACCTGGGTTTGATTCCTGGGTTGGGAAGATCCCCTGGAGAAGGGAAAGGGAAATTCCCACTCCAGTATTCTGGCCTGGAGAATTCCATGGACTAAGTCCATGAGGTCACAAAGAGTCAGACACAGCTGGGCGACTTTCACTTCACTTCACAAGATCTCATAGATAATCTGAAAAAGAAAGGCAGCTGCAATAGTGAATGATTCACCTAAGTTATAAGGCATTAAAGACGTAAAAATAAAGGTTAAAATGTTGATTTCCTTCTCTAAAGTCTTCTTGCCAGCTCCCAGCCTCATACAGTTGAGTCTGTGGTGAAAGGTACTTTGTAGGTTAGTTCTTAATCACTGTTGTTGAGCTGTTGAACCTCTATGGAGGCTTCCAAAATCTCTGTATTCCTTTTGCGACATCCATCTGAAGCTGAGTTTTCTGTTACCTAATAGCATCTTTTCATGAAAGATGTTTTGCAATTTACAAAGGGCTTCCACGAATGTCTTCTCCTCTCGGTCTTCATAACACCACTGCAGGGTAGGAGGTTTTCTTCAGTTTTGCAAATAGAGACAGGAGGCAACTGAGATGCAGAGAGATGCCCTAACTCTTCCATTGCAAGACAGCCAGGAAGTGCCAAGGCCAATGCCCCTCCTTCCAAGGCCAGTAACCCTTCCATGCCTCTACATGGAAACCAATTTGGGTTCCCCATTGAGCTGTCAAATTTCCCGTTGAAAAGTTCGAAGATCTACAGGGACATATAAATGATAGCATGATCGAGCTTTATTAACAGAAAGAGAGAAAGTTCAACACTCCACTTCCCATGAGACCTTCAGAAACGACCTTTAATTCTTCAACTCATTTTTCACTTCTGACCAGATGGCATAATATACAATCTGGGCTTGATGGAAACATGCTTATTTGCAGTCAGCTTAAACTCCTGCTTCTACTCTGTAGGATATTTCAGGTTCATGTTCAAAAGCTGCTTAGCTGCCTAGCTATTGGTCTCTTGGTCAGTGGGGGTGAGTGAATTATGCTAAAATAGTGCCAGCTTAGCTGAATTTTAAGGAGTTATTCACAGGAACAAAATGTTTGTAGCTTGCATTCTACTGGCGGTGTGTATCTGACGGCTAGGTGCTGGTTTGTTTTGGGTTTTTTATGGGTGTTTATTTTAGTTACTTAAAGAGATTCTCTTTCTTTCCCCCTCCCCTTAAATATGCATCTTGAGTTGGTCTGTCTTCATCAATTTAACACTTTTGAAGGATATTCCACAGCCCTGCTCTAAGATGATGGACACTGCTGATCCTGCATGCAGCCACATCTGTAGCATCTCAGCCTCCACCCAGGGTGTTAACCAGATTATTTTTCTATCACTCTCGCCCACACTGAATATGCTGAATACTGTATCTCTAAACTGGCCAGCCCACTCTCACAGCCTGAGTCTCTATTATCGGCAGCCACAGCATGCATGTCTATTTAGTTTCTAGTCCTGAGGGAATCCTCTCCATGTACCCTTCCCCAAGTAACAAAATCTTTGGATTTTTCCCTTTTCTGTTACATCTCCTGAAATGCTCATCGTCGTACATGTATTCGGAATGGTTACAGAAAGCTGTCCCACAAGAGTTACGTGTCCCTGCCTGCTTTGAATTCTAGCACACGATGACAATGCGATTATTTAATGCATGCCTGCCTTGTGTCTTCTGGGCTGGTTTCGGTCCCAGTGCATCCCCTGCTGCAGTCTCGGTAAGCACAGCAGCTCACAAGCTATTCGAAAATGTGTGTCCTTCTTTATTTCACATCCTTGCCTTGCTTGCTCTGGACGTGCATTTCCGTGCCAGGCTCCTGATCAGGGCACAAGCTGACGATTCCTTAACTGCCGATATCAGGACAGTTCTGTAAACCAGCCCACGCAAGGCAGCAGATTTATATTCACACACTGAGTGCCTTAGTAGAGATGGTAACAGAGGTGCTAAAATGCCATTGAGAATGATGGCTTGAGTGTAGTAGATGCACGGTAACTAGGCTGGTTTCCCTGTAAACAGCACACTTCATTGCAGAGGCAAAACTTGGGATTTGGAAAGAAAGGCTGGAGTGGGGAGTACCTACCCAAAATGCCCCTAGATGGCATACGATTTCTTTACAATTGAATCTGTAAGAGGATACATTTAATCCAGTGTTTTTCTGTTTTTGTTGTTGTCGTTGTTTTTAAAAAACAACTATTCTTGGGAATTCCCTGGTAGTCTGGTGATTAAGACTATGCACTCTCACTAACAAGGACCCAGGTTTGACCCCTGGTCAGGGATCCCATGAACTTCCCTAATAGTCCAGTGGTTAAGATTCTGTACCCCCACTGCAGGGGACAAAGGTTCAATCCCTAGTTAGTAAACTAAGATCCCATATGCTTTATGGCCTGGTCAAAAATTTTTTTCTTTGTTTTTTAAATTCATGGGAGATCTCACAAACTGTGCAGCGAGTCCGTAAACAAAAACAAAAAAACACACACAACTGTATTGAAAATATCATTTTGAAAGAACTATTCTTTATTCCTATTTATGTTTTCCAAGCTGCTATAAAATTGCTAAAGGCATTTATTTATCCTGATGATTTTGATCCTTGAAAGAGAGCAGTTGATGAGGTAGGATTCTGAGATACTATTTTGTTTCCTCTCTAGAGCAAGATTTTAGAAACGAATGAGCCTTTTGCTGGCTCTGATATACCCAGGAGAAAGTGTGACTAAAAACATCTGAAGTACAAGAAGCTTCTTCTGACTAAACAGAGGAAGCAGGCTTGCTTTTCCACAGGAGCAGACTCACTCAAATGGCCCTGCTTTATCCTCACTCTTCATTGGTGAGAATTTGCACTTAGACCTGGTGAAGAAGGATGACAGGCTTCCCAGGTGGCGCTAGTAGTAAAGAACCTTCCTGCAGGTGCAGGAGACATGAGAGACGTGGGTTTGGTCCCAGGGTCAGGAAGATCCCCTGGAGGAGGGCACGGCAACCCACTCCAGTGTTCTTGCCTGGAAAATCCTACGGACAGAAGAGCCTGGTGGGCTGTGGTTCTTAGGGCCACAAAAAGTCGGACACAACTGAAGCGACTCAGCACACACACAAAGAAGGATGACAAATCCTTGCTAAATCATTATCAGGATTCCCACATTAGAGGCAGAGCACTAAAGGCCCAAGAGGTCAAGGGATCCATCGAAGGTCCTGGAAGAAGCATATCTTTCTCTCGGTGTTTTCATGGCACCCAGCATTGCCTGGGGGACAAGGATGGATTCCCCCTGAGCAGGCAAGGCCAAAGGAAAAGGGGTGCCTTCTGATACAGAGAAACAGGGAAGCCTGGGACCAGAAGAAGGGGGGCCAGGCCAAGTCTGCCTCAGGGAGACTAGTGAATTGACTGGTAACCAACAACTCATGTTTACTTGCAGAAAGGGGATAACAAAAATACATCCTATTATTGAATATATTTTTACCAAGGGGCTGCTGTGTAAATAGCATTGTTCTGGGCATCTAATGACTAAATGCATGCAGAGCACCAAACCATGAAGTTCTAGTACCTAGTGTAATTGCTGAGCCATAGTAGATGCTCAGTAAGTTTGTTGTAATAGTTAGTCACTCACTCAGTTCAGTTCAGTTCAGTTCAGTCGCTCAGTCGTGTCTGACTCTTTGCGACCCCATGAATTGCAGCATGCCAGGCCTCCCTGTCCATCACCAACTCCTGGAGTTCACTCAGACTCACGTCCATCGAGTCAGTGATGCCATCCAGCCATCTCATCCTCTGTTGTCCCCTTCTCCTCCTGCCCCCAATCCCTCCCAGCATCAGAGTCTTTTCCAATGAGTCAACTCTTCGCATGAGGTGGCCAAAGTCCCTCACTACTAAGCCTGAACTCACACTCTGCCAAGGGGGTGGTATGTGTGATTTGACAGGCTAAATTTTATATAGCAGATTTTAGGGAGGTAAGATTTAAGTTGGTTTTTGAAGTAAGCTTTAACAAAATTTTTAATTTTCAAATAATTTCTGGCTTAAAAGAATTGCAAATACAATAAAATTCCTGCATACCCCTCACTCTTGTCTTCTTCAAATGTTAACATCTTACACAAACGCAGAATGATCATCAGATTAAAACCTGCTGTTCTATTAAAGGTTATTATCTGGTCTAGGATCCAGGATTTAATCAAGGATCAGGCCTTGTATTCATCTCTCATGTTTCCTTCTAATCTGAATCAGTTCCTTCCTCAGTCTTTCTTTGTCTTTCGTGATCTTGACACTTTGGAAGAGCACTGGCCAGTTATTTTGCAGAATGTCCCTCCATGTGAATTTGCCTGGTGTTATCATCTTGATTAAATTTAAATTGTGTCTTTTTGGCAAGAATTTCATGAATCACTGTTGTGCCCTTATTAGGCACACTGTCACACCATGTCTCATTATAAGTGGTGTTGAAAGTGAAGTGAAAGTTGCTCAGTCTTGTCCAACTCTTTTCAACTCTGTGGACTGTAGCCTACCAGGCTTCTTTGCCCATGGAATTCTCCAGGGAAGAATACTCAAGTGGGTAGCCATTCCCTTCTCGAAGGGATCTTCCCGATCCAGGAATTGAACCTGGGTTTCCTGCATTGCAGGCAGATTCTTTACCATCTAAGCCACCAGGGAAGCCCATAGGTGGTGTTGCTGCTGCTAAGTCACTTCAGTCGTGTCCGACTCTGTGCGACCCCAGAGATGGCAGCCCACCAGGCTCCCCCGTCCCTGGGATTCTCCAGGCAAGAACACTGGAGTGGGTTGCCATTTCCTTCTCCAATGCATGAAAGTGAAAAGTGAAAGGGAAGTCACTCAGTCGTGTCCGACTCCTAGCGACCCCATGGACTGCAGCCTACCAGGCTCCTCCATCCATAGGATTTTCCAGGCAAGAGTACTGGAGTGGGCTGCCACTGCCTTCTCCAATAGGTGATGTTAGTTGTGACCATTTGGTAATGGTGGTATCTGACGGGTTTCTCTACCAGAACGTTACTGGTTTCCTTTTGCAATTAATGAATTTCTCATGGGAAGATATTTTTCTCATGGGAAGATAGAGACCATGTAACATCCTGTTTCTTATTATGTTTTGCCCACTAATTTTATCATCAACCCATGATTCTTGCCTATAACAATTATTACTGTGGTGTTTGCCAAACGGTAATTTTCTATTTCCATTCATCATTCTTTTCATACTTATTAGTCAGCATTCTGCTATTAAAGAGGAGCTGTCTCTTATTCCCTTTACTTATGCATGTGTATGCGTGTGCACAGTCTCTCAGTCATGTTTGACTGTTTGCAACCCCGTGGACTGGACAGCACCAGGCTCTTCTGTCCATGGAATTATCCAGGCAAGAATCTTGGAGTGAGTTGCCTTGCCCTCCTCCAGGGGACCTTCCTGGCCCAAGGATTGGACTTGCTTCTGCATCTCCTGCATTGACAGGTGGATTCTTTACCACTGTGCCACCTGAGAAGACCATGTAACCCTTTCCTAATTCACCCATATCTCCTAAGATCATCCTGCATGGCCACACCACAATAAATACTTTGTTCCTTTATTTTTACAAGTGTGGTTTAGTTTCAATTATTTGTGATAATTCTTAATAGCATATATTATCCAAATAATGATGGCCTTGTATTATGAGACCTTACTGAAGATCACTGTTATTAAGTCTTGCTGAGACGTGGGGCATGGTTGCCAAACTTTTTAATAGGAATTATAGGGTTATGGGGCTGAAAGCAAAGTATGGCAGGATTCGGCAGTTCAATCAAATCTGTAAGACTGTTAAAGGTGATTAGTGGCAGATCTGGGAATGAATTTAGTAAATGGAAAGTATAGTTAAGGAGCTAAATGCCAAGAATCTCACAGAATTTCTGAAAAAGAAACACTTGCATGAATTATGGGGCTTCCCAGATGGCGCTAGTGGTAAAGAACTCACCTGCCAGTGCAGGAGACATAAGAGACACAGGTTCGATCCCTAAGCTGGGAAGATCCCCTAGAGAAGGGAATGGCAACCCACTTCAGTATTCTTGCCTGGAGAATCCCATGGACAGAGGAACCTGATGGGCTACAGTCCTTGGGCCCGCAAAGAGTTGGACACGATTGAGCAACTTGGCACGCACAGATGAATTATGAACTATGATTCCCTTATACTAAGAGTAAGAAGTCTTTGCCTAATTCAAATATATGCCTAGATTGAGTGAATGAATAAATGTGTGTGTGTGCTTCCTCTAATTACATGCAGAAAATAGAACAAAGAGAGAAGGTCAGAGGTATTGCACTTAAGATTCTTCACCAATAAGTAGTACTTTTAAAAGCCCAACCATGTGTGGAGTTTGGAATCTTGCCCTGAATATTTCTCAGGACTCTATTGAAATATCCTCCTTGTCAGTGAGGTTTCTCTTACAAGCCCTGAGAAGGAATTCAGAGGTACAGTTTTTAGGCCAGTTGATATCTAGAATGACTCTGGGTAGAAAATAGCATGTGCTCATCTCTTTTGTTGTTCAGTCACTCAGTTGTGCCCGACTCTTTGTGACCCCATGGACTGTAGCACACCAGTCTTCCCTGTCCTTCACCATCTCCTGGGGTTTGCTCAAATTCATGTCCATTGAGTCAGTGATGCTGTCCAACCATCTCGTCCTCTGTCATCCCCTTCTCATCTCTTTAGTTCTTTCCTAAAAAAAGTAATTTGTGGGTATACTCTTGCCTAGCTTCTTAATATGTGCCCACTGAGCCTTTGGAGAGTAACAACTTAGGTCAGGCAGATAGAAAATAATAAAGTTTTCATCATTTTATTATATGTGCACCTCCTAGTGGGTGGCAGGGTGATTTAAACTTTCTATGGCCTGATTTATTTTCATCCTGATTTGCAAGGCTGCGTTAGGACTTCCACATTCCTTATAATTTGGGCATTTATGACACACTTTACAAGGCATTTGTGTAACGCAATATCCAACTTAAAAGTGGTATTGTATATACAGAAACTCTATTATTAAAAATTACTAAGTAGCTGTATTTGTTTACAGTAAAAGGAGACTCGCTTATAAACCAGATCGAAGATTCCTCTAGGCATAAAGACTTAATTAGCAACCTGGAAGATAGTCTCTCTTGTTTCGCTATCTAAGTGACTTATTGCTACAAAATTCCTTGGACAAACTTATCTCAATTACTCATCTTTCACTCCCAGACCAGGTGTATATGTAAGTCTTTATTGAATTTGTTACAATATTGCTTCTATTTTTTATTTATTTTTGGCTTCTCTGGGTCTGTTGCTTTTCTCTAGTTTTAGCGAGCATGGGTATCCTTCATTGTGGTGCAGAGGCTTCTCAGTGCAGTGCTTCTCAGTGCAGTCGAGCATGGGCTCTAGGTACACAGGCTTAGTTGTCCGTGGCATGTGGAATCTTCCTGGACCAGGAATCAAACCTGTGTCCCCTGCATTGGCAGATGGATTCTTATCCACTGTACCGTCAGGGAAATTTCAAACCAGGTATTTTTGTCTTGGACACATGAGTCTCTATACAAGTCTCACAGGTTTGCATCCAGATATGTTTGAAAATCATCCTACAGAAGGCTGACCAGTCAATGCAAATGTGTTGACTGTTGGAACCATGTCAGCAGCTCTCTCTCTCTCCCCATTAATAAACCAAACGGATCAAGCTGAGCTTGGGTTGTCTCTCTCATGGTGCATCCTTCCCAAAGCTTTGTGTTCCTTCAAAGAATTTTTAACATCCCTCTCAGACCCCAAATTCCATGAAATAACTAGAAAGTGAAGCCATCTCCTCATTTGACTCTATCCACAAGCAATACAATTGCCACCCTTCCCTTTTGCCCATTTTCACTGGAGATATTAAATTATCAAGAAATATTGAGTGGGCTCTACTATGGCCAGGCGAGTGACCAGGGCCAGGTACACCCTGGATATGACATCCAAAAACATTCATCTCTTGCACAGTTTCTTATTGTTACTCTCATTAAATCTCTTCGGCAGAAAAGATCTAAAACTCTGGTTCTCAAGGTTTAGTCCTCAGACCAGCAGCATTGGCATCATGTGTTAGAAATGCAGATCCTCAGGTCTCACCCCAGATTTGCAGAATCAGAATTCTGAGGGTTGGGGTCCCCCACCCCAGCACCTGTGTGATTAAGATTCATCCTGAAGTTGGAAAACAACTTAGATGTGCTCAGTCACTCGGTCATGTCCGACTCTTTGCGACCCCATGGCCTGTAGCTCGCCAGGCTCCTCTGTCCATGGGACTCTTCAGGCAAAAATACCACAGTGGGTTGCCATTTCCTCCTCCAGGGGATCTTCCTGATCCAGGGATCGAACCTGAGTCTTCTGCATCTCCTGCATTCCAGGTGGATTCTTTTACCACTGAGCCACCAGGGAAGCCCAGACTACTAGCATATGGAGAACTACTGGTTGAGACGAATGCACGTGTGCAGGGACTGGAAGCAAGTCTCTCAGTTGTCTGGGCTTTTTCTGATAGCTTCTCTTGATAAGGGGGCGCTTTGCCACCAAAATTTCATGTTTTCTGCATACTAACCCTGTATCCAAAACTGAGATTCTAGAATTTTCAAAAAACTTAAATGAGATTTTGTTCATTTGTACATCTTTTTTCTGATACTTGGCTAATCATGCCTAATTCAAATTTGGAGGGAATTCAGCTCGGCCAATTCCTGTGTTTTGAGTTTAAATTCCAGATAAATTGTTACCTAATCCTTTTTTTCTTTTCAAACAATTAAGCATTCACCCATTATTCCTCTTACTAACACAACTCAGAGGAAATAAGAAAACAGAATCAATGTTTAAAAAACAGAGGAAACTGTCAAAGACCTTGTACCTCCCACACACCACTCAGTCTAAGTATCTGCCACATTTATCTGTACTGTCCCATGAATTCCGTATCATCTTGCCAGTTGTTTTACATGGTTAGGAGTCATGTATTACCAAACGTTCAGAAAAAGCTGAAGTAAAGCCAGCGAATTGCCAGAGTAGTAATTAGTAAAAGTTTATGTGTATACACCAAAAAGACAGTTTGCAAGCCAAAGCACTCAAATCAAAACATGAAATGAGTCTCAGTGTGATAAAACATGTCGTTATCAAGCAGCTTATATAGTCAGAAAACAGGGACTGCTTATTCTTCTATGTGATTGGTTCGAATATTAGAATTTTCAGTGGTTACCTCATATCAACTTGGGAAACAGTTCAAATTTTGCTTATAATTTCCAGAGGCATACGTGAAAAAATGATCTCGTTCAAGTTAAATAAGTTAAATGAAGCTTTATTTACTTGACTGAACTGGTTTTGTCTGCCCAGGGAATTTTCAAGACTGGTCTCTGTTTTTTATTTCAGCAGCATAAAAATCAAATATTTAGTCATTACATGGCAAACCACTTCAGTATTCTTGCCTTGAGAACCCCATGAACAGTATGAAAAGGCAAAATGATAGGATACTGAAAGAGGAACTCCCCAGGTCGGTAGTTGCTCAATATGCTACTGGAGATTAGTGGAGAAA
>NW_011494797.1:515305-515592 GCF_000754665.1 Bison bison bison | reverse complement strand
ATTAGTGGAGAAATAACTCCAGAAAGAATGAAGGAATGGAGCCAAAGCAAAAACAATACCCAGTTGTGGATGTGACTGGTGATAGAAGCAAGATCCGATGCTGTAAAGAGCAATATTGCATAGGAACCTGGAATGTCAGGTCCATGAATCAAGGCAAATTGGAAGTGGTCAAACAAGAGATGGCAAGAGTGAATGTCGACATTCTAGGAATCAGCGAACTAAAATGGACTGGAATGGATGAATTTAACTCAGATGACCGTTGTATCTACTACTGTGGGCAGGAATCC
>NW_011494797.1:514641-515205 GCF_000754665.1 Bison bison bison | reverse complement strand
AATGCAAAAAAGCAAAATGGCTGTGTGGGGAGGCCTTACAAATAGCTGTGAAAAGAAGAGAAGCAAAGAGCAAAGGAGAAAAGGAAAGATATAAGCATCCGAATGCAGTTTCAAAGATTAGCAAGGAGAGATAAGAAAGTCTTCCTCAGTGATTAATGCAAAGAAACTGAGGAAAACAACAGAATGGGAAAGACTAGAGATCTGTTCAAGAAAATCAGAGATACCAAGGGAACATTTCATGCAAAGATGGGCTCAATAAAGGACAGAAATTATATGAACCTAATAGAAGCAGAAGATATTAAGAAGAGGTGGCAAGAATACACAGAAGAACTGTACAAAAAAGAGCTTCATGACCCAGATAATCACAATGATGTGATCACTCACCTAGAGCCAGACATCCTGGAATGTGAAGTCAAGTGCGCCTTAGAAAGCATCACTAACAACAAAGCTATTGGAGGTGATGAAATTCCAGTTGAGCTATTTCAAATCCTGGCAGATGATGCTGTGAAAGTGCTGCACTCAATATGCCAGCAAATTTGGAAAACTCAGCACTGGCCACAGGAC
>NW_011494797.1:513898-514541 GCF_000754665.1 Bison bison bison | reverse complement strand
CCTGGAATGTCAGGTCCATGAATCAAGGCAAATTGGAAGTGGTCAAACAAGAGATGGCAAGAGTGAATGTCGACATTCTAGGAATCAGCAAACTAAAATGGACTGGAATGGATGAATTTAACTCAGATGACCGTTGTATCTACTACTGTGGGCAGGAATCCCTTAGGAGAAATGGAGTAGCCATCATGGTCAACAAAAGAGTCCGAAATGCCGTACTTGGATGCAATCTCAAAAATGACAGAATGATCTCTGTTCGTTTCCAAGGCAAACCATTCACTATCACAGTAATCCAAGTCTATGCCCCAACCAGTAACGCTGAAGAAGCTGAAGTTGAACGATTCTATGAAGACCTATAAGACCTTTTAGAACTAACGCTCAAAAAAGATGTCCTTTTCCTTACAGGGGACTGGAATGCAAAAAGTAGGAAGTCAAGTTTACCCCTGTACACCTGGGGTAAACAGGCAAATTTGGCCTTGGAATACGGAATGAAGGAGGAGGACAAAGGCTAATAGAGTTTTGCCAAGAGAACGCACTGGTCATAGCAAACACCCTCTTCCAACAACACAAGAGAAGGCTGTACACATGGACATCAGCAGAAGGTCAACACTGAAATCAGATTGATTACATTCTTTGCAGCCAAAGG
>NW_011494797.1:512722-512915 GCF_000754665.1 Bison bison bison | reverse complement strand
GAAGAAAGCTGAGTGCTGAAGAATTGATACTTTTGAAATGTGGTGTTGGAGAAGACTCTTGAGAGTCCCCTGGACTGCAAGGAGATCCAACCAGTCCATTCTAAAGTAGATCAGTCCTGATCTTTGTGTTCTTTGGAAGGACTGATGCTAAAGCTGAAACTCCAATACTTTGGCCACCTCATGCAAAGAGTTG
>NW_011494797.1:512414-512622 GCF_000754665.1 Bison bison bison | reverse complement strand
ATGATCAACCTGGATAGCATATTGAAAAGCAGAGACATTACTTTGCCAACAAAGGTCCATCTAGTCAAGACTATGGTTTTTCCAGTAGTCATGTATGGCTGTTAGAGTTGGACTGTGAAGAAAGCTGAGTGCTGAAGAAAGGTGTTGGAGAAGACTCTTGAGAGTCCCCTGGACTGCAAGGAGATCCAACCAGTCCATTCTAAAGGAG
>NW_011494797.1:509507-512314 GCF_000754665.1 Bison bison bison | reverse complement strand
ACAGAGGATGAGATGGCTGGATGGCATCACCGACTCAATGGACATGAGTTTGCGTGAACTCTGGGAGTTGGTGATGGACAGGAAGGCCTGGCGTGCTGTAATTAATGGGGTCACAAAGAGTCGGACACAACTGAGTGACTGAACTGAACTGAACTGAACTGGTTCAACCTGGAAGAAAGCATCAGGATTATTTGAAGAAACCAAAAATCTCATAAACGAATATCACAACTCCATTTCTCAGATGAGTTAACTGAGGCATAGAAAGGTTGATTGGATATTAGCCAGAATTCTCTGATAATCAGCTCCAAATGCAAATCCCTTTAAATCAGATTTCCAACTCAAAGATATTTTAATCAAATAAATTATAACAGAAAATCTCCCTTCTATTTATGAATAAAATTCAATCTGAACATAATCCTTGTTAACACCTGCACTTCATAAGCAGCTGGATAGGATAAAGCATTTTACTTTGTGGGAGTGACAAACGAGGTTAGGGTTTTGACCTATGATTTGGAAACAGCTAGAGGAAATGGGGGCTTTCCACATTGCACTAGTGGTAAAGAACCGGCCTGCCAATGCAGGAGATGTAGGAGTTGAGGGTTCAGTCCCTGGGTTGGGAAGATCCCCTGGAGGAAGGCATGGCAACCCACTTCAGTGTTCTTGCCTGGAGAATCCCCATGAACAGAGGAGCCTTGTGGGCTATAGTTCACAGGGTCTCAAAGAGTTGGACCTGAATGAAGCGACTTAGCACAAATGCAGAGGAATTGGGAGCAAATGAAAATTACCCATACACAGACACGCCCACAGACATACACACATGTACACACACACATGCACAAGACGTGATATTCAAATATACGTAGACTTGAGTGGCAAGGAGGTCGTGCTCCCGAATACTCTGGGTCCTTCTCCATTTTGCCAGCCTCTCTTCCAGACACATGATTAATCCTAATTAACTGAGCATGAAGACCAAGGCAGTTAAGACTCAGGTGGTTCTTCCATTCCTCTCTTCCTCTTCTCTGGCCACCTTGGAGTGTATTTCAAACCTGCATGCTCAGTCATGTCTGACTCTTTGTGACTGTAGCCCATCAGGCTCCTGTAGCCCATCAGGCTCCACTGTCCATGGGATGCTCCAGGCAAGAATACTGGAGCTGGTTGCCATTTCCTTCTCCAGGGCATCTTCCCAACCCAGGGACCTAATGCGTGTCTCCTGCATTGGCAAGAGGATTATTTTACCACTGAGTCACCTGGGAAGCTCATATTCCAAACAAGGAAGCTACAAAACCAGGAAGGAGGACTGCCCAACTCACATAAGTGCTGACCCAAGAGAGAAATCAAACACTATGGTACTAAGCCTTTGTGATTTAGGGACTTTTCTATTGTAGCACCTAGCGTTACATAGCCTTTTGAATTCAACCTGGAAACCTGAAATTGATTTGCACCTGGACTTCCTCTCCAGCCACCTGCTTCATCAGTGATGGGACCAAATCCTAATCTTTAAGTCAAATATTGAGTCATTCATTCATTAGATAAATATTCTTG
The DNA here is from genome assembly GCF_000754665.1 of Bison bison bison. Taxonomy (NCBI): domain Eukaryota; kingdom Metazoa; phylum Chordata; class Mammalia; order Artiodactyla; family Bovidae; genus Bison; species Bison bison. The sequence continues at coordinate 510,772 of NW_011494797.1, read as the reverse complement.
AGCACCTACCAAGGATTCAACTAAGACACACACACCTGCCCTTACATTGCAGAAGAAAAGAAAGAAAATCTAACAACTCTGAGCCAGCCACCAAACAGAAGTAATTTCTTCCCCTTCTGAGCTCTGGTGGGGTCTGTACACACTTAGGTCTTCCACTCCCAAAATGAAAGTGAAAGTCGTTCAATCATGTCCAACTCTTTGTGACCCCAAGGACTACACAGCCCATGGAATTCTCCAGGCTAGAATACTAGAGTGGGTAGCCTTTCCCTTCTCCAGGGGATCTTTCCAGGTCTACCTGTATTGCAGGCAGATTCTTTACCAGCTGAGCCACAAGAGAAGCCCTTCCACTCCCGGGACTGCTGTAATTAGTAGTGTCAAAGTGAAACTGTTAGTCACTCAGTCATGTCTGACTCTCTGTGGCTTTATGGACTATAGCCCTTCAGGCTCTTCTGTCCTTGGGATTCTTCAGGCAAGAATATTGGAGTGGGTTGCCATTTCCTTTTCCAGAAACAAGTAGTTCAGTTCAGTTCAGTTCAGTTCAGTCTCTCAGTCGAGTCCGACTCTTTGCGACCCCATGAATCACAGCACTCCAGGCCTCCCTGTCCATCACCAGCTCCCGGAGTTCACTCAGACTCAGGTCCATCGAGTCAGTGATGCCATCCAGCCATCTCATCTTCTGTTGTCCCCGTTTCCTCCTGCCCCCAATCCCTCCCAGCATCAGAGTCTTTTCCAATGAGTCTACTCTTCACATGAGGTAGCCAAAGTACTGGAGTTTCCGCTTTAGCATCATTCCTTCCAAAGAACAGCCAGGGCTGATCTTTAGAATGGACTGGTTGGATCTCCTTGCAGTCCAAGGGACTCTCAAGAGTCTTCTCCAACACCACAGTTCAAAAGCATCAATTCTTCGGTGCTCAGCTTTCTTCACAGTCCGACTCTCACTAATGCTTTGGAACACTGCCTCTTTTCTCAGTAGGTGTAACCTGTCTGATGGTGGTGAATTTACCATATTTATCTATGCATTGTCTGTACATAAAAGACTCTCATGGGCTTCCCTTGTAGCTCAGCTGGTAAAGAATCTGCCTGCAATGCAGGAGACCTGGGTTGCATCCCTGGGTTGGGAAGATCCCCTGGAGAAGGGAAAGGCTCCCCACTCCAGCATTCTGGCCTGGAGAATTCCATAGACTGTTATAGTCCATGGGGTCGCAAAGAGTCAGACACGACTGAGCGACTTTCACTCACTCAAGGGGCTCTCTATAAATAATGAA
>NW_011494797.1:508810-509407 GCF_000754665.1 Bison bison bison | reverse complement strand
GACGATAAAGAATCTGCCTGCAATGTGGGAGACTTGGGTTTGATCCCTGAGTCAGGCAGATCTTCTGGAGAAGGGTAGTCCTTGGGGCTTCCGTAGTGGCTCAGTTGGTAAAGAAAGTGAAAGTGAAGTCGCTCAGTCGTGTCTGACTCTTTGTGACCCCTTGGACTGTAACCTACCAGGTTCCTCCATCCATGGGATTTTCCAGGCAAAGATACTGGAGTGAGTTACCATTTCCTTCTCGGTAAAGAATCTGCCTGCAATGCAGAAGACCTGGGTTTGATCCCCAGGTCGGGAAGATCCCCTGGAGAAGGAAATGGCAACCCACTCCCGTACTCTTCCCTAGAGAATTCCATGGACAGAGGAGCAGGGAAGGCTTCAGTCCATGGGATGACAGAGAGTCTGACATGACTGTGTGACTAACTTTCATTTTCACTTTCATAAATAATTATTGATGACTTATATGGAGGGATATGTTACGTTTGTGAAAGCAATTGCCAGGATTGTTTCTGAGATGTAGGGACTAGGAGCAAGTGTGTCTAGGAAGGCTTTGTGGTGATTTTCAGGAGCATCTGATTGTGATCTAAGATTTCGTAATTA
>NW_011494797.1:507040-508710 GCF_000754665.1 Bison bison bison | reverse complement strand
GTGTGCGGGCACATAGGGAGCACTCAGTAGGATGTTGAATGGATAAACTAAATGAATGGGGTTCCCACTTTCTATTGATCGGTGGCTCTCTTGATTGAATGAATTCCTACCCTAAGGTACTGTCAGTAATTGAATGAGACATAGCCTGCATTTTTGCAGCAAATAAAGACATTAACAAATCCACAGAATGACAGGAATATTTCATTTTTTCTTAACATCTTGAAAAATCAATAGACTTATATAGTTTCGGTCATTTAAATCATCTCAAATATAATTTTCTTTATAGATTAGAACTCCATTGGCAAAGTTTAGAGGATTTTTATTTAAAGTTTACTGAACTTATATAAAATATAAATTGGTAGTCTTAAGATTCTGCTAACTAACAAAATTTTTCCAAGTGAAAGAAGTGTATAGACTTTCATAGTAATTTAAAGAGTTCAGTTTTCCAAAACTTCTACCTTTCATAAAAAGCGAACTGAAGACTAAAGGGAAATGAGATGATCATATTTTTCTTCTAGTTTTAATTCCATTTTAGGAAAATAGTCTACATTTTTAGCAAACTAGAATTAATTTAGCAAGAGATAATTAAAAATTACAAAACATTTTGAGAAAATGTATTTTTATTTTGTTTCCCCTTTCTTCCTATTTTTTTTTCTGTTGAGGAACACCACGAACATCATTGTTTTGTAAGTTACACTTTTATATTTTCTTATATTCTTTTTTGTTGTTATTGTTCTAGCCATGATGCGATATTTTAGATGAAGTTTTTGACCACTATGTAGCAACATCATTTGGGCATATTAGCAAAGTAGTTATCTGCCTGTATTGATTTTATATTTCTAGACACTAATACTTTTCTTTTGAAGTATTATTTTACTCTGCATCTTAAATTTCTATAAGTAGTGATTAAATTATTAAGGTTGGATTTGCTCTCGTATAGAAATAAAGAGATTAATCCTGGTCATAACACTATTCAGTAAACATAAAAGAGAAGCTGCTGGTTAAAAAAAGAAAGAAGGCTCAGAAGCAGCAGAAAGTTTAACCTGGCATAACGAAGCAAATGTAAATTACATTAAAGTACAGAGTAATAGCAGTAACATATGCTAATGACTTGCACCTTTTAATTAATGGAGTTGTTTATCGGGCTCCAGACAGCCAGGCAGGAGTCTCTCCTATTATTTTTGGAGGCGTACAATCTTGCAAATTTAAAGTTGTTACATATGGAACAAATCCAGTGATCTCCATGTAATTCAGAGGAGCCCTTCCAAGCCTGAAGTTTTAATTGCAGATGTTAATAAGATGAGTAAGAAAAGTGACCAAGAAGTAATGATAAAGGAAGAAGCAGAAAGTAAGGCTGTGTATGTAGCAAAATGACAATTGCTTTCTTAAAAAGTCTTTAAATAGAAAAAAGTTAGAAATAATGAAAGTTATTTTGGGCGTATATTTGACCGGTGGTAGTAGCAAGTACAGATGTGAGAGTTGGACCATAAGGAAGGCTGAGCACCAAAGAACTGATGCTTTCCATCTGTGGTGCTGAAGAAGACTCTTGAGGGGCCCTTGGACTGCAAGGAGATCAAACCAGTCAATCCTAGAGGAAATCAACCCTGAATATTCATTGGAAGGATTGATGCTGAAGCTGAAGCTCTAATACTTCGGCCACCTGATGTGAT
>NW_011494797.1:506623-506940 GCF_000754665.1 Bison bison bison | reverse complement strand
TAGGTAACTAATGGGAACCTACTCTATAGTATGGGGGATAAAAAAGAAGGCACAATCTATTTGTAGGACATGTATCAAGTTAACCTTATTACAAATGCATTCTGATATGCATTAGGTGCAGACAAACACTGTTTGATTCCCCTTATATGAGGCACCAAGAATGGTCAAATCCACAGAGTCAGAAAGTACATGTAGAAAATCTTAACAGACCCATCACAAGCACAGAAATTGAAACTGTAATCAAAAATCTTCCAGCAAAAAAAAGCCCAGGTCCAGACGGCTTCACAGCTGAATTCTACCAAAAATTTAGAGAAGAG
>NW_011494797.1:491620-506523 GCF_000754665.1 Bison bison bison | reverse complement strand
TGATGAGCTGATTCATTGGAAAAGACCCTGATGGTGGGAAAGATTGAGGGCAGGAGAAAGGGGTGACAGAGGATAAAGTGGTTGGATGGCATCACTGACTCAATGAACACGAGTTTGAGCAAACTCCGGGAGATGGTGAAGGACAGGGAACCCTGGCGTGCTGCAGTTCATGGGGTCACAAAGAGTAGGACACGACTGGGCAACTGAACAACAACAAAGGGAAGAAATGTTTTCCTTTATTCCCACTTTCCAATACTTCTCAACTTCTTTTTCAGCATATCTCATTTTAAAGCGGAAATGTGACAACTGCTCTGCCATATTCAAATATAGGTAAGGCTTTCTGCAGTGGGTCTGAAGACATTTTTGGAGCAGAAGATACCTCAGACACAGAGGAGAGCAAGCCATCCCCTGAAGAAATTGGAGTGAGGGTGCAGTTTGCTCTCTTCTCGGCTTGCTTTCATGGGGAACCCAGGTCAGGGAGTCAGGAGAACTCTCCCTACCTGCATGCAGCTTGAGCCCTGGAAGAGAGGAGCAATTAACAGGAACATCAGAGAGCATCTCCCAGATCAGACAAGCCAATAACAAGGATCCTCTGCAAGCACCAGAGAGCAGACGTGAACAATACCCAGGAAGGCTCCCGACCTGAGCAATGAGCGCCTGATTGAAATGGGGTAATCCTGTGTATCACTGCACTGCTCAGTCATTCTTTCAGATCATTACTGTGAAACACTACAAAACATCAACTTTCATTAATGCTCTGATGATGCTGACCCAGAACTCCTGTCCTTCCATCACTCCTGTCAGTCAATTCTAAATTCTCTCAAGTTTTGGATTCCCAATGGCTTTCCCGTTGGTCTACTTGCTCTCCTAGAGATGGGTTGAAATTTCTTTTGTAGTATCGTTACTGAGCCTGAGTTAATAAGAAATAAAGTGCACATTTTAAAAATATGCATTCGGAACAGTTTTGACAGATTTATACAACCAAGAAATCACAACCACTTCTAAGACATCAACATTTCCATCCCTCCCAAAGTTTTCTATTTTTTTTAAATTGAAGTACAGTTGATTTACAATGTTGGGCAAATCTTCTATATAGCAAGTGATTCAGTTATATACATATATACATTCTTCTTTTATATTCTTTTCCATTATGGTTTATCCCAGCAGACTGGATATATTTCCCTGTGCTATACACTAGTACTTTGTTGTTTATCCAGTCTAAATGTAATCATTTGCATCAACTAACCCCAAACTCCCAGTCAATCCCTCTCCCTTCCCTTACCTTGGCAACCACAGGCTGTTATCTATGTCTGTGAGTCTGTTTCTGTTTTGTAGACAAGTTTATTCATGCCAAATTTTAGATTTTATGGGTAAATATCACTCCCAAAGTTTCTTTGTGCCCCTTTGCATGTGATCCCTCCCAGCTCCCTCTAAATCTTTCACCATATCCTCATGCAACCATCCATCTGCTTTCTGTCATTATAGATTTTTCATTCATAAAAAATGCTTTCATTTTCTAAACATTGATATAAATGGGATAATACAGTGTTTATACACTCTTTTGTATCTTGTCTTTTTAACTCAGCATAATGGCTTTGATGGGCTTCCCAGGTGGCACTAGTGGTAAAGAAGCCGCCTGCCAATGCAGGAGATATAAGAGATGCGAATTCAATCCCTGGGTCAGAAAGATCCCCTGGAGGATGGCATGGCAACCTACTCCAGTATTCTTGCCTGGGCAATCCTATGGACAGAGGAGTCTGGTGGGCTACAGTACATAGGGTCGCAAAAAGTTGGACACGAATGAAGTGGTTTAGCTTGCAGGCAAAGGCTTTGATATTCATTCAGGTTATTAAGGGTAGTAGCTGTCTCCTCTTTTATTGATGAAATGAAGTGAAGTGAAAGTTGCTCAGCTGTGTCCCACTCTTTGTAACCCCATGGACTATACAGTCCATGGAATTCTTCAGGCCAGAATACTAGAGTGGGTAGCCTTTCCCTTCTCCAGGGGCATCTTCCCAACCCAGGGATCAAACCCAAGTCTCCCACATTGCAGGCGAATTCTTTACCAGCTGAACCACAAGGGAAGCCCAGTCAGTATAAAAAATACTGATTTTTACTGATAATCAGTATTTTATTGTGTGAATGGGTATCATTTTGTTTATCTCTGCATCTGCTGATGGACATCGAGGTTGTTTTCATGCAGAGGGTATTACAATTAAGTTGCTATGTAAATTCAGAAAAAGTCTTTGTGTGAACATGTATTTTCATTTCTTGTGGGTAAGTATATAGGAGTGGAATGGCTAGCTTACATGTTAGATGTATGTTTACCTTTATAAGAGAATACGGTTTCCAGTTTTAGTACCCACAGCTGTTTCAGTAGCCCAGGATCCTCACCATCACTTGGCACGTTCGGTGTTTAGCCCCTCTGGTGAGTATGTCATATACACATAGCTCGCTGTGGGTCACGCCTCTGCATCGCTTCCCCGTCGCCTTGTGGCAGAAAGCCTGGAGAAGAACTTCCAGCTTCCTTCTCTCTGCATGGTTTGTTCTCTGTATCTGAGTCTTCGTTCTGCTCCAGAAACATCTTTAGACACACCATCAAGAGGCTTTGCTTCTGCCTGGAAATGATCCTCACCACTTCCTTTCCAGAGCTTTCTATCCCATCCTGACTGTGAAACAAGGCCACATTCACTGAATTCTTGCTGTGTTCGTTTGCTAGGGCTGCTGGAAAAAATTACTGCCAACTGGGGGCTTAAAAAGACAGAAATGTATTCTCTTGCAGGTCAGGAGGTCAGAGTCCAAAACAAAGGTGCTGGCAGGGTGGGTTCTGTGGGCTCCGGGGGAGTCCACTCTCTGAGGGGGTTCCAGGGCTTGGAGCCACGGCACTCCAGTCAGGCCTCTGTCGTCACATGCACTGCCCTCTGCGTGCACCTTCTCCTCTGCGAGTCCTCTCTCAGTGCCCCCCTCCACCCCGTCGTCTCTCTTATAAGGACACTTATACAATTTAGGGCTTACCTGGATAACCCATGATGATCTGTCCATCTCAAGATCCTGAATCAGAATGGCAAAGACCCTTTTTGCAGACAAGATAATGTTCACAGACTCCAGGGATGTGCCTTGAATACATTTGCCGGGGGTGGGGAATCATTCTTCACTGTCCCACACTCGGTAAGAAGGAGGCACAATGCTAAACACTGTGTTGACCATATCATTTCCTCATAAAACCTTGTGAGCTGTTTTTCTTGTTTGGGGGTATTATGGGCGTAAGGAAGTGCCTTGGACAGATGAACCTATTTGCAAAGCAAAAATGGAGGCAAAGACCTGAAGAACAAATGTACGTACACCAAGGTGGGAAGAGGGGGTGGGATAAGTGGAGAGATTGGGACTGACATATACACACCACCGTGTATTAAATAGGTAACTAATGGGAACCTACTCTATAGTACGAGGGGTAAAAAAAGAAGGCACAATCTGTTTGTAGGACATGTATCAAGTTAACCTTATTACAAATGCATTCTGATATGCATTAGGTGCAGACAAACACTTTGATTCCCCTTATACGAGGTACCGAGAGTGGTGAAATCCACAGAGTCAGAAAGTACATGGGTCGCTGCTGGGGGCAGGGGAACAGAGGGGTGGGCAGAGGGGATGGGGAATTAGTGTTTGATGGGGGAAGAGTTTCAGTTTAGGAAGGTGAAAAATTCAGGAGATGGATGGTGCTGAGAGTTGCAAAACAATGTGAAAAAACATTAAACAAAAAAACAAAAAAAGAAATATCTTGTCAAAGGCAGGTGCCAGTGAGAGGTAGAATCAGGCGGAATCCTACAGCATTTCCTGTCTCCTGTGTCACCCTTTGCTTGTCCCAGAAATTCTGAAACCGCCGGAATACTGACAGTCTCACCAGAAACATGTTTACTGAGTAATTTCTTAAACTTAAATCTACCAACTTTGCTTCATTATTGAACTTTATAATTGGTCTTTGGGTTGGTGATTCTTAACCCTGGTGACATATCAGATTCACCAAGAGCTTTTATTTATTTATTTTTAACTGAAGGATAATTGCTTTACAACATTGGTTTCATTTCTGCTATACATCAGCATGAATCACTGAGAGCTTTTAAAAAGTGACTCAGCCCAGTTCACCCCTGAAACTTTGAGCCAGATTTGGGGGGAGGGGTGTGAGGTGGGGGTCGGTGCGGGGAATGTCCAGCTTTTGAAAAATCTTCTCAGGTAATCCTTTTGTACAGCTAGAATTGAAGAATCCCGGGATTCTCAATTGAACCTGTGACTTACCCGCTGTATTCCATTTTCCTGGGAAGTCCTCTGTAGTAGGTTAATTTAATGATCAGCAATGACCCTAAAGATCTTCCCTTGTCAAAGTCTAAGTCCTATTTTACACTTACCACCAAGTCTCTGGACACTGCAGGAGAGGTGACTTAGAGTGTCACCACTTAAAGTGCTCATCCATTCAAAGTGTTATATATAGGGATGAATGAATGAATGAGTGAGCTTATTCTACAGCTCTATCCACCTTCTCTGGTTAATCACCCCCCAGGAGCTTGCTGAAGAAAGAGATCTTCTGGACCTTTATCTGTAGAAAGTTACATATCAGAAATACATCAGCAAAAACTTCACACACAGGGGCAAAATGAAAGACATCATATTCATCAAAGGAACAATCATAATTTTTTTTCTTTGTATTAAGAAAAGTGTATTATTTCCTTCTTTCGCATAATTAGACATGGCTGGATGGATTTCATCTGATTTTTTTTCTCTCTGAAAACTGCCTAAGGATTAAAAGTAAGCATAGAAAGATTTATCCCTAAAGTAAATATTTGGGAGACAGTTATGGCACCTTAATATTTGCTCCTTTGAACACAGTAATTAAGGAATTTAGATACACATGCTGATATACTTCAAGTGTTCACTCGGAATATCTTATTCACCACTCTGTATTTGCCTTTCCCACAGACCATGTGCTTTTGAATATGAGTCTTTGGGACTTTGTGGTGCTTGATGTTTCACTACAATTTCTCCCACCTGCCACAATTTGGCTGAGGAATTTCCAGTTTTCAGGTTTGTCTGTGAAAAACTTACTGTGTACAACGTTATTTGTTTTGCTCTTTCGTATTATACTAGAGTCTGTTTGCATGTTTTCCATAGGGAACTAGAGGCTACTCAAGCCTGTTCTTGGATTTACCTTTTTTTTTTCCTGTGTAATCTACACTCTTTAGGAAGACACAGAAAGAGAAATTTAGTGTGGTTGCCAAGTAATCTCTGAGTTTCTTCCACATTGACGTCTCTTTTGCTGATAATAAGTCATAATCAAATGCCTGCATTTAGGTCTTACCAAATGGAAGAAACATTTGACAAACATATGACAAACCAAGACAGTGTGTTAAAAAAGAGACATCACTTTGCTGACAAATGTCCATATCGTCAAAGCTGTGGTTTTTCCAGTAGTCATGTACAGATGTGAGAGTTGGACCATAAAGAAAGCAGAGCACTGAAGAATTGATGCTTTTGAACTGTGGTGTTGGAGAAGACTCTTGAGTCCCTTGGACTGCAAGGAGATCAAATCAGTCAATCCTAAAGGAAATAAGCCCTGAATATTCATTAGAAGGACTGATGCTGAAGCTGAAGCTCCAATACTTTGGCCACCTGATGAGAAGAATCGACTCATTGGAAAAGACCCTGATGTTGGGAAAGATTGAAGGCAAAAAGAGAAGGGGGCAGCAGAGGATGAGATAATTGGATAGCATCCCTGACTCAGTGGAGATGAATCTGAGCAAACTCCAGGAGATAGTGAAGGACAGGGAAACCTGGAATGCTGTAGTCCACGGGGTCGCAAAGAATCATACGTAACTTAGCAACTGAGCAACAACAGCAACAACAAGTGGAAGAAATGGTCCCCGAGAGGGCCCTTCTGTGGAATATAAAAAGTCCCCAAGTTAAGAACATGTCATGGATCTGTTCTCTGGCAAGATGCACAGAAAAATGGGCTGAGGGGTCCTGCATGATTTCATACAAAGTTATCCTCTAGTGCAGTTCCAGGGAATTTGAGCAGGTTCGCAAAAACAATGGCTCCCTAGGGAAATATTTTCTGAAAGAATTGTATAACTTGGTATTTTCCAGAAAGGACTCAGAAGGAAAATTTCTTAAAATTTCCCCTCTGAATGTGTTGAGCCCTCACTTGCCTGAATGGTTAGGAAAATGAGCTCTAGAAAGTTTGAACAAAGGCTTGCCAAGAGAGTCTGCACTATAACTCTGTCCTCAAATGCCCAGTGGGTGGAAGGTGTGGCCTTGAAAAAAAGTTGACACATACCAATTTTCCCTGCTGTCATCATAATAAGTACAGTTCCCACAGTCGGCTGATTTGGATTGTTTGGGCCATTGCTGAACTGATGCAAATGCCACATATTCGGTCTGATTTTGTTATGAAGGCAGAAAGCAAGAGATACTACCATTTCAGAGATTAGTGATTTAGGGGCCAAATCGATGACTCAATCAATTTCTGGGGAGGGTTAAGGTGACTCTCCGGGCATCAGACTTCATAATGTTGAGCACCACTGATCTACTAAGCAAATTAGCATAGTTATACTCATGACGAGTATAACTCATGAGGAGTGTAACTGAGGAGCCTGGCAGGCTACAGTCCATGGAATTCTCGAGGAAAGAATACTGGAGTGGGAGGCATTTCCTTCTCCAGGGGATCTTCCCAACCCAGGGATAGAACCAGAATCTCCTGCACTGTAGGCAGACTCTTTACTGTCTGAGCCACCAGGGAAGCCCAGTTACGTTCATAATTGATCACAAACTATGTGTATCTTTCCACTTTGTCAAAAAGTGCTAGCCAATGTCTCAGTTCAGTTCAGTCGCTCAGTCATGTCCGACTCTTTGCGACCCCATGAATCACAGCCCTCCAGGCCTCCCTGTCTATCACCAGCTCCCGGAGTTCACTCAGACTCAGGTCCATTGAGTCAGTGATGCCATCCAGCCATCTCATCCTCTGTCGTCCCCTTCTCCTCCTGCCCCCAATCCCTCCCAGCATCAGAGTCTTTTCCAATGAGTCAACTCTTCGCATGAGGTGGCCAAAGTACTGGAGTTTCAGCTTTAGCATCATTCCTTCCAAAGAAATCCTGAGCACTTAATCTGGGGAAACACATTGCTTCCAGGGAGCAATGAATATTCATAAAATGTGGCCTTTGCTTAAGGGGATTTTACTGTCTCTATAAACAGCACACTGTTAGTGCATTGATGGACCGTGAATAAAGAACAAAATGTGAAATAATGCCATTTGCAGAAACATGGATGGACTTAGAGATTATCATACTAAACACAGTAAGTCAGATGGCTGTCTTCTTGCTGTGTCCTCAGAAGGCAGGTATTGGGAGATCCAGGGAAAGAGAAAGAATAATGGGAGGGAAGAAGGGGAAGGGGAGGGAGGTGATAGGCAATCTCTGGTATCTCTTCTTATAAGGGCACTAATCTCAGCTTGAGGACCCCACCCTCATGCTCTAATCACTTCCCAAAGGACTCCCCCAAAACTGGGTTTGGGGCATCAAGATATGAATTTTGAGGGGGACACAAACATTCAGTTCATAACTCTATCCCTCTAACCTCAATAAAAGAATGTAAGTAAAGTTCTTTACAATAAGGAAAATAAAGTCCAGGTAATGGAGTGAGACTGGTAACAATGATAGGCCCAGAAATTGGGTAATGAATATTGGTGAAAATTAGCAAATATTTCTTGATAAATTTAACTAATTTCTGTAAAAGAAAAATAAACAATCTCACTGTGTTTTTTAAATAACAGAGCTTTTAATAACAAGATAATAAAATAATCTTTATTTTAGATCTAATCCATGCTAAAATTTAATTGACTACCACTTCATTTTATTCATGGTAGCTATAGTTTTTTAGAACCTCAGGTTTATAGAACCTCAGGCTCTATAATAAACATATCCATTTTCATGACCAGTTGTTTTATATTTTTTGCTTTTTAAATAAAACACTTATTTTTGAATAGTTTTAGATGTATAGAAAAAATTTCACAGATTTAGTTTTCCCTGTTGTTAACCTCTTACCTTACCATGATATACACTAGTTACAACTAAGGAACCGACATGAGTACATTACAATTAAGTAAACTCCATACTTCATTTGAATTTAACTGTATTTTCCCCCCAACTCCCCTCTTCTGTTCCAGGACCCATCCAGGACACCACGTTACATTTAGAAGTCATGTTTCCCTAGGTTTCTTTGGCCTCCAACAGTTTCTCAAGCTTCACTTGTTTTTGATGACTTTGACCACTTAGAGATGTACTGGTCAGGTAGTTTATATAATGTTCTATGGTTTTTCCAGTGGTCATGTATGGATGTGAGAGTTGGACTGTGAAGAAAGCTGAGCACCGAAGAATTGATGCTTCTGAACTGTGGTGTTGGAGAAGACTCTTGAGAGTGCCTTGGACTGCAAGGAGATCCAACCAGTCCATTCTAAAGGAGATCAGCCCTGGGTGTTCTTTGGAAGGAATGATGCTAAAGCTGAAACCCCAGTACTTTGGCCACATCATGCGAAGAGTTGACTCATTGGAAAAGACCCTGATGCTGGGAGGGATTGGGGCAGGAGGAAAAGGGGACGACAGAGGATGAGATGGCTGGATGGTATCACCGACTCTATGGACATGAGTTTGAGTGAAATCCGGGAGTTGGTGATGGACAGGGAGGCCTGGCGTGCTGCAATTCATGGGGTCGTCAAGAGTCGGACATGACTGATTGACTGAACTGAACTGAATGCTAGTTTGTCTGATGCTTTGGTTATACTGGGATTGTATGTGTTGCGGATGAAGACCACAGAGGTGAAGAGCCATTGTCATCACATCAGGTAGAGTATACGCCAGAAACATGACTTACCACTGATAATGCTCATCTTAATCACATGGCAGAAGTAGTGTTTCCCACTTTTTCTCCACTCTCCTTTCCATAATCTCTTCGGAAGGAGGTCCCTAGGCACAGCCCATACTCAAGGAGTGGGAGTTAAGCTCCATCTCCTTTAGGGGGGATATCTACATAAACAATTTTGAATTCTTCTGTAGTATATTTCTCTCTTCCTCCCTTACTTTTTATTCAACCATTCATTTCATTCACTATGGACCCATGGATTTTTATTTTGTACTTTATACTTAAGATATAACCCAACATTGATTTTGTCATTCAAATTGTTGCAGGTTTGGCCACTGAGAGATCTTTCAGGTTGGCTCATGTGTCCATCTCTGTGGCCCCCTTGTTTTGTTTCTGTGTACTGTCTTTCTTTCAGTTACTTCGAGGCACTCCAGGCTCATCCTGTATATACTATGTCCCGACCAGAGAATTAGCCGTATCTCCAAGGAGCCCGGTTCTATTACCATGACCAGTTTTCAAACAACTGCAGTACAAAACAGGGGTGTCTAGGGAATTCCCTGGTGGTTCAGAGGTTAAGACTCCAGTACGTTCACTGCCCAGGGATCTAAGATCCCACATGCCCCACAGTGCTACCAAAGAAAACAAAGAACAGGTATGTCCTTGTTGACAATAGTTTTAATCAAGATCACAGCTCATTCTCGACTCTCTGCCATGTTGTTTCTCATTTAAAACTTTTTCCTTTAAAGCAGCTTGTAAATTCCTCCCCATAGTTTGCTGACCACTGGAAACACTTCACCACATTTCATGGCCACTTATTCTTTTCCACAGTAGTTGAAGTAATACACAGTGTACAACTGAATAGCCAAACCAGATTATCCTAGATGTTGACAAATTTGCGGCTAAATGCTACTTACTAGAGAAAGGGGAAAGTTAAAGTGAAAGTGAAGACCAGGGAGACCAGGAGGAAAGGCACCTGAAGCATCATGTACAATGCCTGTGGACAGGTAAGCAGCATGATGTTTACTCACCAGTCACCTGCCTGTCATTAGTCCTATAACCTCAGCACACATTTCTGAGAGTATCAATGTTCCTTGTATACTGCAACATTTATTCTACTTGAATAATTCTATTCTACATCTATTCTACAACATTCTATTCTACTTCTCTCATGGATGAACCTAAAAGATGGCAGTTTTATTTTTTTAATTAATTAATTTATTTTAATTGGAGGCTAATTACTTTACAATATTGTAGTGGTTTTTGCCACACATTGACATGAATCAGCCATGGGTGTACATGTGTTTCCGATTCTGAACCCCCCTCCCACCTCCCTCCCCATCCCATCCCTCTGGGTCATCCCAGTGCACAAGCCCTAAGCACCCTGTCTCATGCATCAAACCTGGACTGGCAAGAAAGATGGCAGTTTGAAACAAAAAGTCAATCTTGTAGCTCTGAACAAACAAAAAGTTGAATAATTCAGAATGAAGATGAATAATTTCAGCCTTCAGATCCTGAAAAACTGGAAGGAGAGCTATCTAAGATGAAATCATTAATGATTTTTGGAGCAGCTTATTGCAAAGATGCCCAAATATTGCAAAACATGCCGTTTGTGTTCTTCACCTCTTTGCCACAACACCCTCTGTGCTCCAACAAAAACAGAATAAATGAAGAGACTTGATGTTGCACCCGATATGAAGTCTGACTCAGCCCTATTGTTCCAAATGTTAATATCTGATAAAGGGAAAGATATAAAATAGAGTTTGTTAAAGATGTATTCAGTATGTTGAGTTATAATGCAAAGTATAAACTGAAAGATGTTTTGTTCTTTATACGGGCTTTCCAGGTGGCATTAGTGGTAAAGAGCCTGTCTGCCAGTGCAGGAGATGTAAGAGACATGGGTTTGATCCCTGGGGATCTTGTTCTCAATAAAATAAAGTCATATTTGTATAAGTTATAGTATATGTGAAGTAAAGTGAAGTGAAAGTCGCTCAGTCGTGTCCAACTCTTTGTGACCCCATGAACTGTAGCCTACCAGGCTTCTGTGTCCATGGAATTCTCCAGGCCAGAGTACTGGAGTGGGCAGCCATTCCCTTCTCCAGGGGATCCTCCCAACTCAGAGATCAAACCCAGGTCTCCCACATTGCAGGCAGATTCTTTACCTTCTGAGCCACCAGGGAAGCCATAGTATATGTTAAAAGTATCTAAGTTATCTGTAATGAAAGACAATTCATTAAAAATTGAGCAAAATATTTGAAAAAGTATCTCACTGAAAGAAAATCTGTATGGCAAATGAATAGATAAAAAGATGTTGAACATTACTAGTCATTAAGGATATGAAATTAAAACCAAATGAGATACCATGACACACCCACTAGAATGGCGAAAACTAAAAAGACTGACAGTACCAAGTGTTGGTGAGGATGTGAGGAATACGGACTTCTCATTCATTTCTTAGCACAGAAGAAATCTATTCTCTTACAGTTCTTGAGCCCTGAAGTCCAGATTCAGGGTGCAGGCAGAATCACATCCCCTCTGGAGGCTCTAGCAAAGAATCTTTCCTCTTCCATCTTCCAGTGGCTGTTGGCTTTCCTTGGCTCCTGGCTGCATCTCTCTCTGCTCCACCATCATGTCACCTCTCCTCCATTTGTCTATCTCTAAAGTCTCTGAGTCTCTCTTACAAGGATACATGTGACGGTACTTAGGATCCACCTGGATAATCCCGGATGAATTCCTCTTCTGGAGAGTCTTACTTAATCACATCTTTTGCCACATTAATTTTCACAGTATCAAAGGATTAGAATACAGATGTATTTTTAGCCCCTTACACAATCCAAATGTCTATCAATGAGTGAATGGAAAAACAAATTGTGATATATCCATACAGTGCAATACCACATGGGCATAACAAAGAACTAGCTACTGATAAATGGAACAGCATAGATGCACTCCAACAGCACTTTGCTAAGTGAAAGAAGCAGGATTCAAAAAACTACAGACTGTATGATTTCATGTGTATGATATACCAGAAAGGAAACACCATAGAGACAGAAACCTTACCAGTGGTGGCCAAGGGCTGGAGGTGCAAGGAGACTGACTTCAAAGGGACATACGGGAATTGTAGGGTGATGGAAATGTTACATATATTGGTTATGTGACTATATGGGCTTCCCTTGTAGCTTAGCTGGTAAAAAATCTACCTGCAATGCAGGAGACCCTGGTTCAATTCCAGGAAGATCCCCTGGAGAAGAGATAGACGACGCATTCGAGTATTCTTGGGCTTCCCTTGTGGTTCAGATGGTAAAGAATCTGCCTGTAATGTGGGAGACCTGGGTTCAATCCCTGGGTTAGGAAGATCCCCTGAAGAAGAGATAGACGACGCATTCGAGTATTCTTGGGCTTCCCTTGTGGTTCAGATGGTAAAGAATCTGCCTGTAATGTGGGAGACCTGGGTTCAATCCCTGGGTTAGGAAGATCCCCTGAAGAAGAGATAGACGACGCATTCGAGTATTCTTGGGCTTCCCTTGTGGTTCAGATGGTAAAGAATCTGCCTGTAATGTGGGAGACCTGGGTTCAATCCCTGGGTTAGGAAGATCCCCTGAAGAAGGACATGGCAACCCACAGCAGTATTCTTACCTGGAGAATCTCCATGGACAGAGGAGCCTGGCGGGCTACAGTCCATGGGGTCACAAAGAGTTGGACACAACTCACAGCACACAGCACATGTGACTTTATACACTTTAAAACTCATCAAACTGCACACTTAAAATTGAAAATTTTTCTTTTTCATAAAAGAAAGTGAAAGTGAAAGTCACTCAGTCATGTTCCACTCCTTGCAACACCATATAGTCCGTGGAATTCTCCAGGCCAGAATACTGGAGTGGGTAGCCTTTCCCTTCACCAGGGATCTTCCCAACCCAGGGATCAAACCCAGGTGTCCCTCATTGCAGGCAGATTCTCTATCAGCTGAGCCACCAGGGAAGCCCTTTTTCATAAAGTATACCTCAATAAGGGCTTCCCTGGTGGCTCAGCAGTAAAGAATCTGCCTGCAGTGCAGGAGGCACAAGAACTCTGCAGTTCTTGTGCAGTTCAATCTCTGGTTTGGGAAGATTCCCCTGGAGGAGGGTGTGGCAACCCACTCCAGTATTCTGGCCTGAAGAGTCCCACAGAGAGAGGAGCCCTGGAAGGCTGCAGTCCATAGGGTTGCACAGAGTCGTACACAACTGAAGTGACTTAGCACAGCACAGCATACCTCAATAAACCCACTTTTAAACTAGCATATCTATCAAATTTTGATAATTTCATGTGTTTAATCTGAGACACCTTTGAGCTCCTGAAAATATTCTTTCCATATGGTATGTGCTTAGTCGCTCAGTCATGTCCAACTCTTTGCAACCCCATGGACTGTAGTCTGCCACGCTCCTCTGTCCATGGGGATTCTCCTGGCAAGAATACTGGAGTGGGTTGCCATGCCCTCCTCCAGGGGATGTCCTCCACCCAGGGATTGAACCAGGGTCTCCTGCATTGCAGGCAGATTCTTTACCATCTGAGCCACCAGGCAAACCCCTCAATATGATATAATTTTTCATTATCCTGTGGTTTAAGAAAAGTTTAGAAACCTCCTTCCTTCCTGTCTCTCCGCTCTGGAATACATTTTCAGCCACTGTGAAGAAGATAAGTAAAACGAATTCTATCGCAAGACCACATTTGTCCAAGAGACATGGAAGGCCTTTCAGTTTCTAGAATGTCTTGGAACTCCCCAGACCTACAGAGTTTCTTCCCTAGCTGCTACATCCACCTCTTAATCAGCTTCTGGTGTTCTTCTCTATTTCAGTCCCTTCTCCATAGTGACACCCCAAATTTTCCCCCTGTCAGAGGAATTCTTGTGCAGTGCCAGTTAGGACTCTTAATAATACACTCTTAAACCTGTCTTCCAGCCTCATCACTACCACCTTCAACAGCGTACCCTGTGTTTCTGGGTTCAGAATGTCTCATGTTTCTTACAGACAGTGCATCTCATACTCATGGTTTTGCTTTCATTCTTTCTGGTCTCCTAAATGCCCTCCCTGCCACTCACCTCATCATATGCTGATTGGTTCAGGCCTCAGGCCACTGCTAGTCTCTGAAACAGTCACTATGGTCAGAGGATGAGGGTCCTCTTATGGGTGGTCCACTGGATGGGAACCCTTGTATTCCCACGGGAGCTGCCAGTTGACCTCCGCCTCCCCTAGAGATGATAAGGTACTGGATTGTCGTGGTAGGTACAGGGCCGTCTATAGAGGTGAAGAGCACTAGGCACTCCCTCTTCCTTGCCACTCAGAAGATTACCTGTAATTGTGTGTGTGTGTGAGAGAGAGTGAGTGTGTCTACACAGGCTAGGCACACTCACGTGCACACGTGTGAGCGCACATATGCACCACACACACACACACACACACACACACACCGCTGCCCTGAGTGCCTGCGGGTAACAGAAAGGGAGGCAGCTTGAGAGCCCACCTACAGCGCGCAGATGAGGAGTAGCTCCAGGTGAGAACCACTGGGCACCAACACAGGCACCTTTGTGGTCAGGACCAGCTCCCTTTAAACTACATCCAAGCCGGCCTTGTCTATTCCATGTGCATTTTATTCTTTCTTTTCTTTTGACCAGGTAACTAATAGTGTAGACGCCCCTCCTCTCTCCCAACTCCCCCGCCAAAAACAATGTTCTAGAAAAGCCTATCACTCGGTGACTACCTATGCAGCGTCTACACGGCCCCTCCTGGGGCCAGTGAGCCCCGGCCTCCCTTTCTCCGGAGAGCCGAGGACTAACCTCCTTTCCCCACGCCGCCTTCCCACCAGGAGGACACCCTGCGGGAAGCCGAGAGAAGCCCTCGCTCAGCCCCGGACATCCCCGTGGGAACCCGCCCGCGATCGCTGTCCCCTGCGGCCCGTGCGCGCCCCGCCCCGCCCCGCCCGCGGGGCTCGGAGGCCCGGCCTCTGATCGCGTTCCAGGCAGCAGGCGGGCT
>NW_011494797.1:486369-491520 GCF_000754665.1 Bison bison bison | reverse complement strand
CAGGGAGCGCGCGCAGCGTCCCGGGCGCCAACCTGTGATCGCCCGCCAAACGCAGAAGCGCAGCTCGGGCCCGCGCCCCAGGCTGCCGCCCGAAGCGCCCCGGACCAAGGAATCGGGAAACCCGGCTAAGGCCGGCGGCCGTGGTCTGCTGTGGCCCCCAGAGGCTTCGTGCGCCCACCTGCACCGGGCCACCGACCAGATCCAGCGAAGACCCCCAAACTTGCCCCGCAGGGGTCCTTAATGTCCACTGGCTTCCGGACAGAGCGGGGGTGGGGGTGCATCCGGACACAGGACACAGAGCCTGAGCTGCTTGTCACATGAGCTGCAGGAGAGAGAAGGTGGACTCCTGCCTGCTCGCCGTCCTCTGGGCCTCTGCCTGGCTGAGCGTGTGTCCACTTCGGGGAAGACCTCTCTGGAATGGTGTCTTAGCTCGCCACAGGTGGTTATCAGGACAGGTGTGAATAGTTTAGCGAGAAAGAAACGTTTCTGCGTTTCTTAAACGCCTCCCTGTGCAATCTCAAAGCAGACAAAAGCCTGCCATTAGCGTAGGTGGTGCAAAGCCACCTGTTCAAATAACTCAGATCAATAGTGAAAAACAGCCTTAGAAAGAATAAAGGAACCCAAAACCAGTGCAAATACTTGAATACAAGTCGAAGGATTAAGCTTCATCAGCAGGGTAACTAACAGGCAAGGAGCGGGAGAGGTGTTTCCCTGTTTGTAATAGAAACTTGCAGGGGTTATTTTTAGCAGCCTATTTGATTCCATCAGATGATGAGAAAGCAGCTTTCTTAGCCTTGTCAAAATAAAAATACCGGAGAAAAATCCAGTCTGCTCTGATCCAGCAAACATTTGTGTTTGGAAATCCCGATTTCAGGTAATGGGTGAGCAGTAGGATTCTGTTCAGGAAAACAGCCAGGCGCTGGAGAGGTTGTATCTCTGGTTGTTGTTACTGCCTGCTTACATCCCAAGAAAACAAAACCATGATTTCATCAGCATTAATTTTCAATATTTTTGAAATGTTATTTTTACATTTGTTTCTTGGTGTAAGAGAAAATCAGGGGAGGGAGTGGGAACACCGCAGAAAAAGGAGCCAAAAGAAACATGACTTGGGAAGAGTGGGTGGGAGATCAAAGGGCTGCTGTGGCAGAGCTGGTAGGGGAGGACCAGGGCCTGCAGTGTGGGAACAGAGCCCACGGATGCATCAGGACGTGGGCAAAGAAGGGACCAGACCTCCCTTAGAGCAGGGCAAGAGGCCTCTGCCCTGAGACTCACAATTTAGAGGACCCCAGTCTAACCCTCCTCTAACACCCCGTCCCCAGTATACATGGGGTGAAACCTCTGAGAACCAAGAGGACACACGTGTCCAGAGCCCTCTCCTCCAGATGCTCGCTTGACAAGAGTGTGGTCCACAGACCAGCAGCATCAGCATCACCTGGACACTGGTGAGACATGCAGGCTCCCATGTTAATAAGAGTCTGCATTCTAACAAGATCCCTGGGGGGATTACTGGCACCTTAAAGATCCAGAAGCACTGATGTAGACACTCAGGGTACTCAGGACCCAGAATGGCTGTCTCAAATGGCTCCAGCCCACATCGAGAACATGCATGGGCCTGTTGCCCAAGTCCATCCTCCCAAGGTTGATAGCACCATGCAACACCGCAGGTGTGAGTAGTCCTGGGCCTGGCAGGGCCCATTTTTCAGGGTAGGGAGCGGTGGACAGAACTTGACTGTACCAGCTGGGGTGTCTCTACTACTGTGAGGGAGGCTCTTTTAGGTGTGGGCTGTGGGCATGGGCCTGCTTGCCCCACACCTCCACGTTTCAGCAAGAACTCTGAGAATCCAAGAATTCTAAATTCGAATCGAGCCAATTCGAATCGAGCCTTCCAGGTAGTTGGGAAGGATTATCAAGGTGGGAGGATAACACATTATTGAACACTCTGTTAGGTTGATTCTACCTATTTAGACATATAATATGTGGGCCTCCATTTGTGCGCCTGTTCTGGGCTAGAAAATATCAGGAGCAAGCCCTGCCGGCAATAGAAATTTCCTATAGTAAAGTAGAGGGAAAAAAACAAACAGAAAAAGTGTTGGTATAACATAGCACATTAGCCCATAAATACATTGTCTCTATTCAGTTTTCTAAAAGTTTAAACTACATCTGAATTTTTTGTTATTGAGATGTAGGTGACATTTGTTTGCCTGAAACAAGTATCAGCTTGTTCAATTAATGCTCAGTATGAAAGCCATTCATTTTCCTCACCAACATTGGTTATTCTTCTATGGCCCAGATGCCATATTTAGCCAGGCTCTGATGAATGAGACCCAGCTGCTCTCAGTAACTCCTTTGGTACCTAAGCTGGCTGCTGCTGCTGCTGCTGCTAAGTCACCTCAGTCGTGTCTGACTCTGTGCAACCCCATAGACGGCAGCCCACCAGGCTCCCCCGTCCCTGGGATTCTCCAGGCAAGAACACTGGAGTGGGTTGCCATTTCCTTCTCCAATGCATGAAAGTGAAAGGGAAAGTGAAGTTGCTCAGTCGTGTCCAACCCTCAGCGACCCCATGGACTGCAGCCTTCCAGGCTCCTCCATCCATGGGGTTTTCCAGGCAAGAGTACTGGAGTGGGGTGCCATTGCCTTCTCCGCCTAAGCTGGCCAGCCCTCTCCATACTAAGCAGGTCTGGTTCTTCAACTTCCTTCTTCCCAGAATGATGAACTCAAAGCCAAAGCCTACAAGATCCTTCAACCAATTCTGCCCCAGGGCAAATTTGAGTGATAATTTGGTTAAATAGGCAAGGCTGAAGGGCTTCTTATATGGCAGTAGTGGTAAAGAACCCACCTCCCAATGCAGGAGATGTAAGAGACTCAGGTTTGATCCCTACGTCAAGATTACCTGGAGGAGGGCATGGAAACCCACTCCAATATTCTTGTCTGGAGAATCCCATGGACAGTGGAGCTTGGAAGGCTACAGTCCATAGGGTGGCAAAGAGTTCTACATGACTGAAGCATCTTAGCACACTTGCATGTCTGCACAAAGAGTGGGTGGTGCTCAACTTTTTCTATCTGGATCCCCAAAATGAAGCTGAATTCAATTGCCTATGTGTTATCCAGGGTATTGACAATTTCCTTATTGTGATTTGATATTACTGGGCAACCTGGTTGTTGAAATATATTTACTGGTCAAGTTTCCTGTCATATTGAATGAGGATGAGTTCTTCCCTTCCAGGTGGATCACTAACACCCACCCTTACAAACTGTGGGTGGTATCCACTGCTTCTTCTATTAGAGAGAAAGTGATATGGCAAACTCACTTGAGTTAAAGTGTCAAAGACTTAATGTTTTGTACTTTCATGAGACTATGGGATCTCAGTTCTAAAAGAACCTCAAGGAAAGATAGCCACCTGAATGAATCAACAATGACAGCCTTTTAAGCATCAGTGGAAAACAAAGTTTGTATAGAAGATCTTCCCCAGGGCGCCTTAAATCACAATGCTTGGGCAGCTACCTGATCTATCTCTTCAAAAACTAGCCTTGAAGAGAAGCTCCTGGCTCTGATGAAATCAACATAGTGATATCTTTATCAGGTAGGGTTAACTACTGCTGACTCCAACATAGAACTTGTTCTCAAAAAGACTCTACTGCCTCCATCCAAAAGACTAATAGTCAGGAGTTCCAAATAGAAGGGGAGGAAACCAAGATGAGAAAGCAAGAAAGAGGACAAACAGCCGTCTACAAGTAGCTAGTCCTCCTTTGTGGATTGGCTACTGAGGTCCAGCCATAGACATCAGGGCTGGGCTGGCTTGTTGATACAGTTTACCCGCCAGTCCTCACCTTGGCGCCCAGCTGCTGTAGAAACACCTGAAAGTCCAATTCCACCCAAAGAAGTAATTGTCTCAGATTCCCAATTGTCATCTGCATTTTTACCCCTACACATGTAAATCAGAAGCTGGAACATTCATACAATATGGAAAACCACCAACTTTTTCAGGGAAATTTGCCTAACTCTTCTTGTTGCCTGATGACTGATCTTAGGTGCCTCCCCAAGAGACATGTGTCAGCATATCTAGACCCATTGTGTTATTTGGAAGCCAAAATTATCAGTGAAAACTAGATCATATAGGACCATTATGTGGCTGTTCCGGAGCTGCAATGACAAAGTAGTTTGTGTGTATCACTGGGTTTTCTTAACACTTTCACAGTGATATGTATGTATTTATTAAATAAGTTTTCAAAGTTTTAGAAATGAATGATTATCTGTCCTAAGCGTGTCCTGATGGTGTGGGGATATTGAAGCCAGGAGCTTCTGTGAAGGTGGATAAGATATTGTTCATACATAAAACACAGAAGAATTGTATAAAAAAGAGCTTCATGAGCCAGATAATCACGACAGTGTGATCTCTCACCTAGAGCCAGACATCCTGGAATGTGAAGTCAAGTGGGCCTTAGGAAGCATCACTATGAACAAAGCTACTGGAGGTGATGGAATTCCAGTTGAGCTATTTCAAATCCTAAAAGATGATGCTGTGAAAGTGTTGCACTCAATATGCCAGCAAATTTGGAAAACTCAGCAGTAGCCACAGGACCGGAAAAGGTCAGTTTTCATTCCAATTCCAAAGAAAGGTAATGCCAAAGAATGTTCAAACTACCACACAATTGCACACATCTCACGTGGTAGTAAAGTAATGCTCAAAAAGCAATATGTGAACTGTGAACTTCCACATGTTCAAGCTTGATTTAGAAAAGTCAGAGGAACCAGAGATCAAATTGCCAACATCTGCTGGATCATCGAAAAAGCAAGAGAGTTCCAGAAAAACATCTATTTCTGCTTTATTGACTATGCCAAAGCCTTTGACTGTGTGGATCACAATTAACTGTGGAAAATTCTGTAAGAGATGGGAATACTAGACTGCCGGACCTGCCTCTTGAGACATCTGTATGCAGGTCAGGAAGCAACAGTTAGAACTGGACGTGGAACAATAGAGTGGTTCCAAATAGGAAAAGGAGTATGTCAAAGCTATATATTGTGACCCTGCTTATTTAACTTATATGCAGAGTACATCATGAGAAACGCTGGGCTGGATGAAGCACAAGCTGGAGTCAAGATTGCTGGGAAAAATATCAATAACCTCAGATATGCAGATAACACCACCCTGT
>NW_011494797.1:469891-485885 GCF_000754665.1 Bison bison bison | reverse complement strand
TTTGATGATGTTGAAGCTGAAACTCCAATACTTTGGTCACCTGATGCGAAGAGCTGACTCATTTGAAAAGACCCTGATGCTGGGAAAGATTGAGGGCAGGAGAAGGGGATGACAGAGGATGAGATGGTTGGATGGCATCATCGACTCCATGGCCGTGAGTTTGGGTGAACTCCGGGAGAAGGTGGTGGACAGGGAGGCCTGGGATGCTGCGGTTCATGGGGTTGCAAAGAGTCAGACATGACTGAGTGACTGAACTGAATTGAACTGAACCCTTATTTAATTTAAGCTTTGTTTTTTTATTGGAGGTGGGTGTAGGAATACCATAGCAATGATTCTATGTAAAGTAATGATTCATTACTTTACACATCAAGAGTCAATGGGTGTCTGTTGGTCCCTTACTGATGAAAATAACTCTGGTTACTTGGTTAGGGTGCTGTCTGCCCAATTTTTCCACTTTAACGATATAGCAACTCTTTTATTAACTAATTACTCTGGGAAATCAGTCCATGAAAATTCCCTATCTCTTCCATCCCTCAAACATCACTCTGTATTCATTTATCAGCCAACTGCTGAATTTTATCAGAATTACTTATGACAGCAATGACTGCTATATGGTACTTTATCTGTCAAACACTTTTCTACATTTGTTAGTTGGCATTCTACTGGAAAAAAGACCTTTCCATTCACATTTTTCTATCTCTCTACCTATCTTATATTTTAGTAAAAGTATTATAAACTCTTGGATTAAAAAAAAAAATCATTGTGTTAGGGAATTCCCTGGTGGTCCAATTGTTAAGACTCTGAACTTCTACCATAGGGGGCATGGGTTCATGCTAAAAAAAAAAAAAAAAAATTCATTGTCATAAAATGTAAAGTTTTAAAATTCTGAATCCTCTGTTGACTGTTTCTTTCTTACTTACAACACTTCTAACATGATATAAACTTTGTCTCAGAGACATATTAATTTTTGTTTAGGTAGTCTGAAAAATTTAATTAAAAAAATGTTTTTCACATAATGTACTCCAAAATTAAATAGCTTTTGGATCAAACACTGTTTTGGAATACTCAAAGCTTCTACCTATTGGGATGGATAATTGTAAGTTGGCTAGTTTTAGGAGCAAGAATTTAGTTGCTGAGTGAAAAAGTAAATTAAGTCAGAGCCGTCCAAAGTAAGCTTTCCATAAAGCATTCTTGGTGTATCTAAGTCTTGATCTTGCTTCTTGAAAAATTATACAAATTCCAGTGTTGACCCCTGAGGCGAGTTAGATGGGCCTGTAGTATAGATTGAGGTCTTACAGGGCTGGGGCATGTTATTTCTTCTATTAATGTTCTATTTTCAGTTCTAAATTCAAATAAATATATATTTCTCTCAGATTTTTCAACACATAGACTGCTGTTTCAGTTTTTTGAAAGAAAAGTGAGGTGAATTTCCTTTAGAACATTAGATTTAAAAAGCGGGAGCTTTTTAATCCATATTCTGTTTTTAAAGAAAAATCAACAGCTTACACATAAAGTCCTGTGTTCTCCGAAAGGCTTTTAAAGGGGCCTGCTGCGTTTCCAAGTACTATCTTCATCAGGAGCATGCTACTCATTCACGAATAGAGTGGGTACAAACACACCCAACAAACACACCCAACAAACACACTTAAGAAAAAAGCCCTCCTAATGTTGAGCAGGAATTTAACTTTTTAATGCTATTAAAAACATTGCTAATGTGCAACATGGATGACCTAGAGATTGTCACATTGAGTGAAGTAAGTCAGACAGAGAAGGTGAAATATCATATGACCCTTATATGTGGAATCCAAAAAGAAATGATACAAATGAACTTACAAAACAGAGACTCACAGACTTAGAAAACAAACTGATTGCCAGGGTAGGGGAAGGATAGAGGGAAGGGATAGTTAAGGAGTTTGGGCTAGATATGTACACTCTGCTATATTTAAAATGGATAACCAACAAGGACCTACTGTATCAGTTCAGTTCAGTTCAGTCGCTCAGTTGTGTCCGACTCTTTGCGACCCCATGAATCGCAGCACGCCAAGCCTCCCTGTCCATCACCAACTCCTGGAGTTCACTCAGACTCACATCCATCGAGTCAGTGATGCCATCCAGCCATCTCATCCTCTGTTGTCCCCTTCTCCTCCTGCCCCCAATCCCTCCCAGCATCAGAGTCTTTTCCAGTGAGTCAACTCTTCACATGAGGTGGCCAAAGTACTGGAGTTTCCACTTTAGCGTCATTCCCTCCAAAGAAATCCCAGGGCTGATCTCCTTCAGAATGGACTGGTTGGATCTCCTTGCAGTCCAAGGGACTCTCAAGAGTCTTCTCCAACACCACAGCTTATGGAATTGCTCGATGTTTTGTGGCAGGAGGGATGGGAGCGGGGTTTGGGGGAGAATGGATACATGTATATGTACTGCTGAGTCCCTTCATTGTGAAACTATCACAACATTGTTAACAGGCTATGTGCCAACACAAAACAAAAACTTAAAAAAAGAATTGTTAATGTATAGTGGGGCCTTTTGAAAGTTTATATGGCCTAATTTTAAACGTAAATATCATGAAAACAATGAATAAAGACACTAGTGTTACAGAGAGTTTCTAAACTGTCTGGGGTTAAGAATCAGTTTTATTTATATTTTCATTACATTGCAAACTAATCAATGACCCCACTGTGCATGGCTGGTGTGCGGCTCAGCCACGTGCACCTCCCCTGCAAGTGTGACACGCTGGTCTATGGCCTGTTCAAGATCCGACCCATCCGAAGTATGGCTGTCACTACTTTCTTAAAATTCCTGTACTTACTTCTAACCTGGTTACAAACAGGCTGTGGACTAACATTAGCCCACAGGCCACACTGAGAGTGTCACTGTCGTATTTAATCTTGGCAATAACCCTCTGAGAAACATACTACTCTCATCTCAACGTTACAAAGAAACTGAGGCACAGTGGGGTTCCGAACCTTAAGACCCAGTGAATATCAGTTAACAGAACTTGAATCCAAATCCAGTTAGGGTCCAGAGGAGCTGGTATTTGCCCCTGGAAGACTGACTCCAGAGCTTGTGCTCCTCCCCGTGTGCTTGTATCATTTTAATTACACGTGAAGGAGGAACAGTCTGGTTTATGCCATCAGATGAGGACCTCCTCAAATACACCTTCTACAGTCTACACACCTCCTTCATCCACACTCATCTTGCTCTCCTCTCCTGGTGGTTAGGAATCACCAAGGTCAGTGAGTCCACCATGTCTTTGGATGCTCTTGGTTCCTCCATCACCGCAACCAAAGCAATGGTCCAAGGGCAGGAACTGTATTCATTTCCCAGATGAAGGAAGTGAGATTCAAAGAGGTTGAAACACTTAGCCAAGCGTGTAACTATGGCTATATGGATATAAGGTGACCAGAGCCCATTTTGTCAAGGATGATGCCAGTTTATTATCCTGGTACCTTTGCTGGTTACTGCTTTCCTTTAACTCTCAAGCATTCCACTCTGGACAGTACATTCTCTGGACAGTACATTCTCTGGACACCCACGCTGCTAGTGAGCAGTAGAGAAAGAACTGACAGATCAGTGTGACTGATTTCAAAGCCAGGGCTTTTCTGTTATCCTAGGCTACCTTAGAATTTCAAAATTATGAAGTTGAGAAGATTTATTCTTAGTTGTCTATTCATCCACCAAACATTTACTAGGCACCACACCCTCTATGTGACAGACACGGTGCTGAAAGATGTAATTAAAAACATGAATAGGGCACAGTTCCAAGACTTTTTCTCATGTGGTTTAGTGAGAAAACAGACCACATATGAATACTCATAGTCAGCGAAGGCTACATAATTTATAGGACAAGAGCAAAATGAAAAGAACAGAGTCCCTTATTCAAAAAATAAGTTTTCTCAGGACAACAGGACACTAGCCAAGCATGGTTCAGTTTAATGAGAGGTGCTCAGGATATTACAGAAATCTGAGTTACCTAGGATGATGATTGACCTTAAGTTGACTTCCTAGAAGATGTGACAACTGGGCTGACCCTAGAGAATGAGGATATCTCCCCTAGATGGAGCTTCTCTGTTTTTTAGACCATATAGTATTGAGGAGAATGACTAAGTCATCATTTTGACTTAAATGTTAAGTCACCAGCAGTTTTCTGTGACTGTACATCCTAATCACCAACCACTGGAGCTGTGACACATGCTGTGGGGGGACATGGAAACATGCTGCCCTGACCTCCCTTCAAGGACTTGTTGTCCAGCTGCTGGAAGTGCTGCCAGTGGGCAACCTTAAACCACCAGCCCCTATGGGGGCAGCTTCTGTGCAATGACCCATCCAGGTGAAGGTAAAAAGGCCTGGTCGTTGGACGTGTCAGGATAACCCTGAAGAGCCATCTTCTCTTCAGAGCCCCCATGGGGACATCTAAGGTCACCTGGCCGGTGTTCCAGCTCAATTTTTTCCTCTGCTCTATCCCTTCTGATCCCACCAGTGGTGATATTAGGGGTGCCCCTAATAAACATTCCAGCACTAAACTCTATCTAGTACATCCCAGAGAACCAATCTGCAACCAGTATCCAAAAAAATCCCAGTATTTGGGGAGGATTTTTATTTGACAATTATTGGATATTTACATACTTGTAACATTTTAAAATCCCAAAATAGAATACAGAGTAGTGGAAACAAGGACTTTGTGTGTTATGTGGTCCCTCTTTGGCTCAAAATTCTTAATTTGATAAGGATGAAAGCACATATGCCACATAGGTCGTGAATACTAATCTATGAATTTACTGAAATTTGAGGCAACATGCTAACCTTTTTTAAAAAAATTTGTTTTTGAGGGATGATAAAGTCTGGAACTTTTTAATGGAGAATATAAACGGGATAGACTAGAGATTTCTTCAAGAAAATAAGAGATACCGAGGGAACATTTCATGCAAAAATGGGCACAATAAAAGACAGAAATGGTATGGACCTAACAGAAGCAGAAGATATTAAGAACAGGTGGCAAGAATACACAGAACTATAAAAAAGATCTTCACGACCCAGATAATCACGATGGTGTGGTCACTCACCTAGAGCCAGACATCCTGGAATGACAAGTCAAGTGGGCCTTAGGAAGTATCACTATGAAAAAAAAAAAAAGGAAGCATCACTATGAACAAAGCTACTGGACAAAGTGATGGAATTCCAATTGAGGCCTTAGGAAGCATCACTAAGAACAAAGTGATGGAATTCCAATTGAGCTAATTCAAATCCTAAAAGATGATGCTGTAAAACTGCTGCATTCAATATGCCAGCAAATTTGGAAAACTCAGCAGTGGCCACAGGACTGGAAAATGTCAGTTTTCATTCCGATCCCCAAAAAAGGCAATGCCAAAGAATGTTCAAACTACCGCACAATTGCACTCATCTCACACGCTAACAAAGTAATGCTAGCCAGGCTTCTGCAAGCCAGGCTTCAACAGTACGTGACCCATGAACTTTCAGATGTTCAAGCTGGATTTAGAAAAGGCAGAGGAACCAGAGATCAAATTACAAACATCCACTGGATCATCAAAAAAGCAAGAGTTCCAGAAAAACATCTACTTCTGCTTTATTGACTACGTCAAAGCCTTTGACTCTGTGGATCACAACAAATTGTGGCAAATTCTTAAAGAGATGGAATACCAGACCACCGGATCTGCCTCCTGAGAAATCTGTATGCAGGTCAAGAAGCAACAGTTAGAACTGGACATGGAACAACAGACTGGTTCCAAATCGGGAAAGGAGTATGTCAAGGCTGTATATTGTGACCCTGCTTATTTAACTTATATGCAGAATAGATCATACTGAATGCTGGGCTGGAAGAAGCACAAGCTGGAATCAAGACTGCCAGGAGAAATATCAATAATCTCAGATATGCAGATGACACCAGCCTTATGGCAGAAAGTGAAGAACTAAAGAGCCTCTTTGACTAAAGTGAAAGAGGAGAGTGAAAAAGTTGGGTTAAAACTCAACATTCAGAAAACTAAGATCAGAGGATATGGTCCCATCATTTCATGGCAAATAGAAGGGGAAACAATGGAAACAGTGGGAGACTTTATTTGGGGGTGCTCCAGAATCACTGCAGATGGTGACTGCAGCTACGAAATTAAAAAGACACTTGCTCCTTGGAAGAAAAGCTATGACCAACCTAGACAGCATACTAAAAAGCAGAGACATTACTTTGCAACAACGGTCTGTCTAGTCAAAGCTCTGGTTTTTCCAGTAGTCACGTATGGATGTGAGAGTTGGACTATAAAGAAAGCTGAGCACTGAAGAATAGATGCTTTTGAACTGTGGTTTTGGTGAAGACTATTGAGAGTCCCTTGGACTGCTAGGAGATCAAACCAGTCAATCCTCGAGGAAATCAGTCCTAAATATTCATCGGAAGGACTGATGCTGAAGCTGAAACTCCAATACTTTGGCCACCTGATGTGAAGAACTGACTCATTGGAAAAGACCCTGATGCTGGGAAAGATTGAAGGCAGAAGGGGACAACAGAGGATGAGATGGTTGGATGGCATCACCAACTTGATGGACATGAGTTTGAGTAAACTCTGGGAGCTGGTGATGGACAGAGAAGCCTGGTGTGCTGCAGTCCATGGGGTTGCAGAGTCAGACACAACTGAGCAACTGAACTGAACCGATTTCCTTTAGTGACACATACTGTACTTATTCAGTTTCAATAAATGAACTTTGGAGAATTAGGTCATTTGGAGACTAAACTGGGTTGATTATACGAACATGGATTTTGGAGTTTTGTTTTGAATTTGAACTGTCTCTGTTTTCCTCATTCCATGTGAAAGATCTCCTTGCTTTTAATAAAAGTTCATCCGTTCCCTGAAATACATTAGTGAAATTACAAAGAAATTTTCTCGAGATGTGGTATCCAGAATGTCATACACATTTCTAGGTAAAGACCTATTGAGAAAACACTACAAAACAGAATCATAGTGAAAGCCTGACTTACAAACACAGGTGCTCAATCTAACACACTCAAGCCCTAAGATTCTGAACATCTTTAAATTTCTCAGAATTCGATATGAAATACTCAGATTTGAGAAGAGAGGCTTGTGTTTATCTCTAGACAAACTATCCGAAAGAAAAACCCAGATTTTCATCAATTTACATAAGGTCATATGTACCTTATGTAAAGGTACATATTAATATTTAACTCACCAAATCATCATACTTAGTCTATATCACTGCCTTGTGGAATTGACTTCAATTGTTTCTTCAGAAAACACCTTTATGCTGTTATTGAAAGCAGTTAGCATTAGACTGACGTGCTTGTATCTTTACTACTAGTGGAGATTAAAAAGGAGGGTGGGAGGAAACTTTTGGAGGTGATTGATATGTTTATGGCATAGATGGTGAGGTTGATTTCATTGAGTGTGTACTATCTTCAAACTTTTCAAGTTGTTTCCATTAACTATGTACAACTTTTGGTATGTCAATCATACCTCAATAAAGTGGTTAAAAAAAAATAAAATCTAGAACCACTTGGACAGAATTGGAGAGACGAAGTAGGATTTACTTTGGTTGTTCAGACAAGATGCAGACCTTGAACTCTATTATACCAAGAGCTTCACATGAAGCCATTTGCTATGGGCTAGAAGACAACCGTTGTGCAGAGTTCATATTTTAACAACTCAGCAAAAATAACTCCTCAGGTATAGATTATTCACCTTTAGATGACCGGACCGCTGCATTTGAATGTGATTCTACAAGAAAAATGAGGCCGAGAACTTTCTTTTTAGTTAACTCAATTGTGAATTATGACATGCAACAGAGAAGTGAGGAAAAGAAATGAAGACCCCAACCAATATCCACCTAACCCCACTCCCCCCAACAAGAGATTTTAAGTAACTCAGAAGCTGACTTTGAACACTATGATTTGATTGTAACTATGTCTGAACTTTGTGTAAAGGGAATCATACATTTTCTTTGGGGTCAGGCTTAAGTTTGTGTTGCACCTGTGTGGTTGATGTTCAAGTGCTATCATTGCTGGGGGATATTCTATTACATCAAAGCCCATTTTCCTTCTGCTGTTGAAGAGCGTATGGATAATGTCTAGTTTGTGGCTACTAGGAATTAGGTTTCTAAGAACATCCTTGAACAAGTGTATATGTTTGGAGCAGAATTAATGGATCTGAGGGCGCACAGTATGAGTAAATTGTTTTCCAAAGTTTATGTCAACATATACTTTTTTGCACACGCAGCAGTGCACAAGAGTTCCCACTGCTTCATCGGCACTCAATTCTTATTCTCAACCTTTTTAATTTTAGCTACTCTACTGGGTGTTTAGTGGTATCTTGTTGAGGTTTTAATTTGCATTTCCTTGGTGACTAATGAGACTGAGCCCTTTTGCAGTTTTTGGCCATTTGGATATTCTCTTCTGTGAAGGGCCTATTTGAGTCTCTTGTCCATTTCTCTAATTGGGCTTTCTGTGTTTTTCTTAATGAGTTTTAGGAGTTCTTTATTTCCTGTGTTACTGGTTCTCAGACGTTGGACTGCATCACAATCACCCTTAGGCCTTGTTAAGGCAACTGGGGACCACTGGTCCCCACCACCAGTGTTTCTGATTCAGTAGATACGGGACACAAGAATCAGCATTTCTAACAAGTTTCCAGGTGATGCTGCTGCTGCTGGCCTAATGACTACACTTTGAGAACATATATCCTGTAGGCAATTTAAATGTAGCAGCAGTAGAGGTTTCTTGCTAGTTTGGTGCAAAAATAAAAACCCCCAAACTCCAACAATTTAATACTTGATTCAATCTTGGGACCGGAGAAGGCAATGGCACCCCACTCCAGTACTCTTGCCTGGAAAATCCCATGGACGGAGGAGCCTGGTAGGCTGTAGTCCATGGGGTCGCTAAGACTTGGACACGACTGAGCAACTTCATTTTCACTTTTCACTTTCATGCATTGGAGAAGGAAATGGCAACCCACTCCAGTATTCTTGCCTGGAGAATCCCAGGGACGGGGGAGCCTGGTGGGCTGTGGTCTATGGGGTCACATAGAGTCAGACATGACCGAAGTGACTTAGCAGCAGCAGCAGCAATCCTGGGACATAAGCTATGATTTTCCCTTAATGGAAAGGATACAGCTGGGCTTACTTCAGTAGCAACTGTTTAAATCAGTGACACCCACCTCTCGGCATAGAGCATCTGGTGTACGTTTAACCAAGAAGAGATGGGAACGGATCTCAAGGAAACACACAAGCTTTCAATAGGAAGGACATGAGTCAGACCTCTAAAAATGAAAACACAGATCGCTGGAGATGAAAAAATTTATTTCAACTAAATTTTGTTCCATTTAAAAAGTCTATAATGCCATTGAAAAAGAAATAAAATAGAAACATTTAACTGCCTTTAAAGATAAAAAAAAAAAACACCCAAACAAACCTCTAAAGGCCAAATAAACACATACATATACATTTCAAATATTTCCACTGTTTTAACAAACCTCAATATTATCCTTGTTGTCATTTCAGTCTCCTGAAATAAGAACGATGACTACTACATAATTATTGGACTAAACATTAACCGTATTATTTCTAAATACAAACTACACTCAATGTATTTGGGTAGTTTGCTGAGTATGTGGTTTTTAAGGCTTGATTCTATGAAATATCTGTTTCTGGTAAAGAGTCCAAATACCAGCTATCAGAAGGCACATATATATATAAACATATGCAATTTGAGGGTGGTTATGCCTTATTGAGAGGTCATGAGAGTACACTTAAAACCAGGGCAGTAACTTTAGTAACTTGAAATCAATACACCATAGCCACCACCATGAAGAAAAGCTAAGGACCTACAGCTCAAATCAAGTACTGTAGGCCCTAGAAGTATTGCGGTTTGTTGATCTACTGATCTGAAAGATCTAGACAAAGTGCAATTAGTGGTCAGAAGTAAACTAACCTGGGCAGGCTCATGAAAGTGAACCTTCCTGATGCATCCTGAGAACACAGGGCATAAACGCAGTCAATGTAGGCAACGGCTTTCTATTTTTCTCACTTTCTATTTTTCTCTTTCTATTTAGACAGGATTTCAATGATGGCTAAACCAAAAGGCTTATGTCAGTAGAGGGTCAATCGTCATGAGAAATCCAGATGAAATCACCACCACATACTCAGGAATTTCAGTTAGCAGCATGGCCTTTTTGAAATATCACCAAGCTGAATCTAAAACTGCAACAGGTATATCAAGTCAGAGCCATGGACTCTAGAAGCTGATCAATGATCACTCATGTGTCTATCATTATCAAATTCCCATATCAATTTTCTGAAAGCATTCCTTTCTCTTCCATCTCTTTTAGAAGATATAATGAAATACTGACCTTCATGTATTTTAACCATTTATCTTGGGGGGTGGGGAGGAGGGGCTCTCCTAGGTAACGCGTCCTATTGTAATTTCAACTAAAGTGTATTTTTTGTTTTCCCTATTTTGTACTAGCTTAATTAGAGGTCTTTGGTGGGGAATAGTGGATCCTACTTATGTTAAAGAAAGTGGTAAGGCAAAATGGCAACTTTCACAGAGTCTTCAAATAAACAGAATCCCTGATATAACTAGAAAGGAATACGTAATTTGGGGACAGTAAAAAACACCTATGACAACTTTGTCTTACACCTTAGAAAATGTGCTTTGGCTCTGGAGTCTCTTTAAGGCACGAAACCTGGTAGACAGTTTTTATTGGTGGCCCGTACCTCTGATTTAGATAAGACAAAAATACTATTAACATATAAATAACAATAATAATTTTGTTAAGAGCCTGAAACCACTGGGTGAAGTTGCAGGAAAAAAATCCAAATAGACTAACAATATTCTATGTGTAAATATCTGCTGCTGATATAAAAATAAGTAAAATGTAGTTTACACAGTGCAAAAACTATTGGAAAATCGCCTCTGGAACAGACTTGACGTCATGGTAGAATCACAGTGCTGTCTCAAAAATCGTTAAGGCTGAGGGCTGTCCACTGGAAGCGTTCATAACCACATGGCCATTGTGAGTAATATCTGGATAATTCCTCTTGAAGTACACCTAAAAAAAAAGACAGGTATAAAAACATGTTTAAAAGTTTTCAAGTCCTCCTGCCTAAGGCAGTGCATTTCTCTGTCCACTTTTCATATGAAGCAATCACTAGCGGAGACACAATATTAAAAACCAGGGATGTATTTACTCTATGGAGGAAGTAGCCCCATTAAAACCCTCAGTGGGGCTGGGCTTAATGCCAAACAACCTGTAGATCCACTACAGTTCTGATCATTCTGATCCACAGATATGCTTTATCAGTACATTAAATTGATAAGCAAAATCATCTTACTGACTCAAAGCCTGGAGAGAAATTAAAAACGTGACAAAGAGGCTGGGAATCTAGCGTCTGCATGAGGCTTTCTCATTTTCACACATAAAATGAGCACAATCGATTTGGATGTTAATATCAGGTTGTAATCCCTATATTTTATAAACTCTGATTGACAAGCATTGAAACGCTGGCGTATATGTATGAAATATCCTGGCGTTTAATTTGTGCGGCAAAGCAGTTATAGAGCCTATAGAAATGTGATCTGTGGATAGTGGGTCCCAAGAATGAAAAGAGAATCAAAAGCTTTAACAATGACTCAACCAAGCAACTTCTCTAAAATGCAAGATGATACCAAATAATACGACAGTTCTTTGCCAGGCCTTTGAGTTCTTGAATTCTACCAATTTCTAGCTGAACTGGAAGAGATACAGGTTTTCTGATAAATGTATAATCAGAACACAAAGGAAATGAAATGCTGTCAAGTTTCTCTGTTCCACAATCATCACTTTTTAGTAGCTGTATCGTATCTTGGTTCCTTGACGGATACACATAACAAAATGAAATAATGTCAAGACTTGTGAGCTCTTATCTCCAAATGTGTTTAGGTGAAAAAGGGCTTCAAAAGTAATTTTTTTCCTCCAAGGAAGAATGTGAAAAGTTTTGTTTAAGTCTTTAAAACAGAAAATGCACCATCTAGCTGAGGCTGACTCGTGTCACATGCTGGGTCGCTTAGACACACGATTCTTACTAAACCTCACTCTAAGTCCATTTGTGGATGCTGTCAACAAAGTTATCACGAGAGACGGTGGGCTTCATATTTGAAACAGAAAAGCTCTGAGACACCTACTTTCTTATTAGGTGTACCTTTTCTCTTATTGCCTGCATACTTGCTAATCTCAAAACCACACTGCATATGAAATGCTGTATATTAAAATATCACTTGAGAAAAAGAAGAAATTCTCCAAGAATGCTTGGATCCCACTGGGTAAAATCTGAACCTATTTCCATTATAATATAAGTATCTAAAAGTAAGGGTCTTGGGGGGGCCTAACTGCATTTCATCTTCCTCTGCAATTTTTACAAAAATTGCCATACTTGAGTTGTTATATATTTATGTACAATACTGTTAGTGAAACTAAAAACAGCACTCCCTCAAAGGAAACTAGTTTCAATTTCTAATGCTTGACACACCACCCCCATCAACTGGTTCTTTCTCCAAACCACTTGTCAATGTCACTTTTTATTAAAAAATTTTATTAGCAATTTTTAACCAAAATGGTCTAAAATACTTGAAACCAAATGAAAACAAGCTTCCTGTGTGCATAAGCTCCTTGATTTGATCTTTGTCTCATCTGTTACCCTGGTGGAGCCCACCCTCTGACAGCAGGAGTGAGAGAAGGCATCCTTTTCAGGGTGGGTTATGAAGGGAGTTGAGATGACTGAATGCTTGTCAAGCAGAGTCCTTGTGGATGGGCTGAGCCTGGGATGGAAAAGCCCAGTCTCACCTCTCTCTCCTGGGACCACTGCTGACCCTGGAAAAATCACTTAAGCTCTCTCCACATCGGCTGCCTACTTTGTGAAATGAGACAACGACCTACCTCATATGAACTAATTGATGGCTACAAACTGCAGGATGAAAACAGGGTAAGCTAAATGTTGGGTGTGATTACGATGGCGCTCAGAGACATGGCCCCTTAGCCCACGGAAAGTAGCAGCATCATCTGGTTTGAACAATGAAAACAAAACATCTAGGAGTCCCTTGGTGAATCTTCTGATTTTATCATCACAGTAGGGCAGGCTTGCAGTTAAAACACAGTTGAATCAATAAATATATTAACCCAAGAGGCAGTAATCCCGGGCTTCCCTCATAGTTCAGTTGGTAAAGGATCCTCCTGCAATGCAGGAGATCCTGGTTCAATTCCTGGGTTTTGAAGATCCCCTGGAAAAGAGAAAGGCTACCCACTCCAGTATTCTGACCTGGAGAATTCCATGGACTGTATAGTCCATTGGGTCGCAAAGAGTTGGACACGACTGAACGACTTTCACTTTCAGGAGGCAGAAAGGTAATTAAAAGACTTAACACTTTCTAACCTATGACTTTGAGAAGTTACCTAGGCCCTTCTGCCTCAATTTCTTGATCTGAGGAAAAATACTACCAGATCAAAATGGTTTTAATGAAGATTAAAAAGACACAATGCCAAAGAAGTTCAAATTCAGGGCAAGCAAAACGTTAAGGCCAATGAGTGTTGGGTTTCTTGAGACTTTTCATGTCCTACTCCGGTTTGGTTCATTAGACATCCTCCAATGTAGGTTGAAACAGTGTTTCAACTCCAACATGGAAACAAAGCTATAAACTCTCTCATGCATGGCTAAAGGTCAGCAATGAATGGTTCAAAAATATAGAGTTAGGAGTCAAGACTCTGTCCATTCATTCTCACTGAACCACGTGGCCCTAGTTTAACCTCAGCCACCCTCTAACTCCTAATCTTTAAGTCAGGTATAATGTTAGTACACGTCCTGGCAGGTGTATTATCAAACTTATCTGGAGAATTAGAGAGGATTTCTTCTTTTCATTTAACAGAATTTTGGATTTCCTCTCTTATCCTCTCAGAAGCAAGGACACTGGAGATTAAAAAGTAAGCCCAATATATGATGAAATCAGGAATGATTTGAAATCACAAATGACAAAATATCTGAATGAACTGCCTTATGCAACTGGATCCAATGGGCTGCAGCCAGCCAGACAGAAGGTACCTAAAGAGAACAGATCTGAGAAACAATGGGAGAGCAGGTCTCCAACCACCTGGTGAATTCCAAGGTGCCAGTGAGGAATCATAGAGAATTGCTGTCTTTGCCTAAAGCATGTCCTAGGTGAGGTCCTAGGACAAGAGAGATTCTGAAATACAATCAGCATTGTAGCTGCCCAGCTCTATAGGTTAGGGAAAAGTTCAGGCTAAATGAGTATGTATTCTCAGTTTCTCTCTAGCACACACATGCTCACTGTCTTAATCTGGGTCATGGGGAGCCCTTCTATGTTAAAAGCAGAGGGAATTCCCTTAAGTCTGAAATGATGCGCTAGCCACAACTATCCAGCAAATATATGGTCTTAAAATAACAGAATTAAAAAGTGAGTAGTAGCAATAATAATAAATAAAAGGTAATACAGTTTGTAAAACAAAAAAAAAGGAAAAGGAACAGGATAAGCACATGATGGATGAAAGAAATACTCACTGAACAGACAAATATTATGAAAAACATAATGTATTGAAAGAAAATGTAGTAGGATAATCAACCGGTAAACAACAGAGATCTGAGTACAATGAAACATGCAATAGTAACAAAAGATGAAACATGACAAAGTGAAAGGGAAGATAAAAGTAGTGAATGGAAAATCGGGGCTCTGAAACAACCTAGAGGGGTGGGATGGTGGGGAGGTAGGAGGGAGGCTCAAGAGGGAGGAGACCTACGTATACCTATGGCTTATTCATGTTGATGTTTTGGAGAAATCAACACAATACTGGAAAGCAATTATCCTTTAATTAAAAATAAGTTTAGAAAAGAGAAAGCAAAAAAAACAAAAAAAGAAAAACGATAAATACTTTTTAGCCATTAAAGAACGAGATAACTATACACATAGATAGTAATAATGAAAAAAGGAACAGCTATTATTGTGCTTAAAAACAGGAAGGCCACATATGCACAAGTTCTTACTGGTACACAGAACAAGTCAACAGAATAGTCAAAAATGGTACTGGGGCTCCACCCTGGGAGAGGAGCCCTGTAATGACAGGAATGGTAAAGTGACTTTTTAATTTATTAAGTAATTTTATAAATAAAATTTTAAAACGTTAAGATTTTAAAATGTAAGATTTTTGAATTTTGTAGCATTAGATATATCATTTCTTTAAAAACTGATTATTAAAAATAAAATTTAATTATTTTCTGATGCTACTCAGAAGAACTGTGGGCACATTTTCTTATTGTTGGGAGCTAAGGGTTCAATATACACCCTTTTAAAAAGTGATCCCACTTTTATATTACAAAACACTCTATATTTTCAAAGCGCTTAAGCACCTGCTCTCTCATCTGATCCCTGTAATAAGGGAAGAAGCCGGCAGGGCTGTAATCCCTGCTCCACACACAGCTGAGGACCTGAGGCTTAGAGATCTTGGGGGACAGAAGGCCACGTGGATGCTAAGTGCCTCTTCCATCTATTCAAATGGGTCCAGGCTCCCAGAGCTTGGATACGAGGATTTTATAACTTCTGGGCTCTATTAGGTGATTTCATGAATAGACAAAATGACACCTCTGTTGCACACTGGGAACAAAGAAATTTCAAAAAACCTCAACATGACCTGCTTCATCACAGAACAGAGTAGATGACAGGCATTCATTCTTTAAGCTGAACTGTGTCCCCTCCAATTTTACATGTTGAAGTCCTAAACACCACCGTACCTCAGAATGTGACTGTTTGGAGACAGTATCTCTAAAGAGGCAATAAAGTTAAAATGAAGTCATACAGGTAGGTCCTAATCTAACAGACTGGAGTTCTTATAAGAAGAGGAGATCAGGACACAGGCAAACAGAAGGAAGTCCATGTGAGACACAGAGAGAAGATGGCATCTCCAAGCCAAGGAGAGAGACCCCAGAGGAAACCAACCCTACTGACATC
>NW_011494797.1:468351-469791 GCF_000754665.1 Bison bison bison | reverse complement strand
CCTGCCCTACACACAGGTGAGGACCTGAGGCTCAGAGGCCTTGGGGGACACAAGGCTACATGGATGCTAAGTGCCAACTCTATCTGTTCAGACTGGTCCAGGCTCCTAGATCTAGGACATGACATTTCATAACTTTTGGGTTGTATCTGGTGATAACATGAA
Source organism: Bison bison bison (assembly GCF_000754665.1). NCBI lineage: Eukaryota > Metazoa > Chordata > Mammalia > Artiodactyla > Bovidae > Bison > Bison bison. Next base: position 469,629 of record NW_011494797.1, on the reverse strand, counting down.
TAGATAAAATGAAATTTCTGTTACATACTGGGAACACAGAAACTTCAAAAAACAAAACGAGAAAAAGAAAGAAAAAAAAAACCCTCGATCAGGTCTGCTTCATCACAGAAGAAAATGAATGACAGGCAATAATCCTTTGTTACATGATGAACTGGGTCCCCTCCAATTTTACATGTTGAAGTCCTAAATCCACCAGTCCCCCAGAATGTCATTTTTTTTGGAGACAGGGTCTTTAAAGGGATGATTCAGTTATAATGAAGTCATAAAGGTGGGTCCTACTCTAACAGACTGCAGTCCTTATAAGAAGAGGAGACCAGGACACACGCACACAGAAGGCAGGCCATGTGAGACAGAAGACGGCGCCTCCAAACCAAGGAGAGACCCCAGAGGAAGCCTCCCCTGCCGACACCTTGACCTCAGACTTCCAGCCCCCAGCACTGTGAGAAATGTTTCTGTTAAGTAGCCCACTCTGTGGTTCTCTTTATGTAGCTAGCAGGTACTTTTCTTTACTATTTCATGGATCATTTAAAAGGGTCAATCAGACAGTGATTCAGCTCGCCTGTACCAACATTTTCAGATATCAACAACGAAGTCAAGAAAACGTGACTTGGAAGAACCCTTTTGCAGATGTTGAGTTTTGTTTTCAAATGAATGAATTCTGTTAGAGTGAAAAGCTTGTTGACTCAGGCTAATCCTCTTGGTGTTACAGCTCTGAAGTGTACATTGATTTCTGATGTTTTTACGTATTAAAAGTTGACAATCTGACAGCCTGTTCTCTTACGAGGACCAGGTATATATGCAGAAATGATGTTAAGAAAATACTCAACTGGGATGGGAATCAGGATATGTATTTATGTCTTTCTGTAGAAAGTAAAAGAAAGTGAGATTCCTGGCTGTTTTGTGACGAGATTACACAGGGAATCCCAGAAGGATGATGGGATCTTAGCAGGAAGTTCTAACCGGGAGACACTCTAGTGGATGAAAGTGTTTCGTGATGTGAAATTTCAGGGATAAGAAAATATAGCGCTCTGAGTACAGCTTCTCTATATTTGCATACAATATAAGTGATTAGGAAAAGTTCAGAACACAGTCTCTGTTGTCCCCAAACTCTTTTAGCCAGCTTGGTGACCCTGCCCAGGTACTGGTCTTCATTTCCAAGAGGATGAATGAGATAAAACAATGACAGAGAATTCAGTCCACAGTGTGAAGGCATTGTGAATCCTGACTTATCCTGATGACAGTTTCATCTTCTAGAAGGCAAAGGAAGCATGGGGGGGT
>NW_011494797.1:451799-468251 GCF_000754665.1 Bison bison bison | reverse complement strand
AAAACAGAAGTGATCCACACATTTCCGTGCTAAATCTTTCTAGACTGATAAACAACATTCCATTTTTTTCTCTTCCAACACTCAAATTTCCAGGATATTCCTCAACAGCACTTGCATCACAAATGTGCTGAGCACCAATCAGAATGAATGTAAAGGGTCTGCAAAATGAGACTATTCTGTGTTCCCTGAGAATCTGAACCCAGAGTCCCAACGTGTGGCCAGTTCAATCCGAAATCTCACTTGTGTGAGCACATCCTGACCCCTCCCCCACCTCTGCTGTAGATTCTCAGCAGCCCTGTCTTCCACCTCCAAAGTATTCTTAAGACCTAGTCATGAAGCTTTGTCTCTGAAGGCTTGTAATTGAAAAGGGCACAGAGTGCTTGTTACCAGACCCCTGGTGCCAGAGCATTTGAGGAGTGAACCATGGAGACGAACTTTAATTACAACTCCCCACAGTGGGCTCACCTGTTTTGCTGTTTCAGTGAGGGCAGCGGCCTCGGCCTTGCCCAGTTGTTGCACCATCTTATAAAATAGGCTGTCTCTATTTTGCAGCAAAACATATGGCTCATCATATTCTTTCAGTCTCCCTGAATCCAAAACCTGTAGATCAGCAGAAAGAAAGCATTAGCACACAATGTTTTGCAGTAACGTATTATAATGCAGACAATATTTCGGAAAGGGGTAGGACAGGGGGAACAGCGAATCTATTTGGGTGGTAGCACTGGCTGGTGTTTAAACGGTTTGATTACCCTGTTTTACCAGGCAGACAAAGGCCTAACCCGACCTTTTATTATTATAATGTTAAAGGAAGAAAATGAAAGTTTCAGACTATGATTACTTGCACTCGCCATATTATATTCTGCCCCATGGGGTTGTTATCATTAGTAAGTGCTTTTAGCTCTCAGACTCTGAGCTTTGAAGGCTGTTTATACAGATACACAGAGTTGGGAAATTTTTTGATTCAAGAAAATCAAACTCAATCTAGCTACAAAGTAGGTTGATGTCATATAAACTGATGGCAGTAACCTGACACCAAATTAATTAACTCCACGCTGGTTTCACAGAATCTGAGCAACACTGGGGGGACAAAAAGTAAATGCTTCTGGAATTTCTTTGGGTTCCTGGAATATTTCAGGTGCTGACTTTGGCTGTAGCTTATTGCTCTGAGTGAAAGGCTGACAAAAAGAGCTGCTACGTCAACAGCTTTAGCTGAACTGCTCAGCACAGAAACAAATCTCTAGAAATCCAATTTTCTCTTTGGATGAGACTAAAGAAGCAATTAAAAAACTGAGCTCTAAATTCCAGCGATCCCTGCATGCACAGCACACGAGGACACCCAATCTGAATTCCCGAGCATCTGAATTTGTTGTCGCAAATTATCTTTCCTTGCTTCTTGTTCTTTCTTCAGCTGCCGGCCTTTTGGGCATTTCATTGCTCATTAATATGTCCACTAATTAGAAACTGAAAGGTAGAGGAAGGGGCTCTTAACTCTGCCTTTCTGCTTATTAGTGGCTTTGCTTAATGGTTTCAGAGGGAAGGAAGAGTCTGAAGCCATTGGCCCAAATGACGTACCTAGGAAAACAGTTCTGATGTTAAGTGGTACTTAGTTCTTCATTTAGGTCATATTTAGAGTAAATGCATCTTTGGAGAATACGCTGAGACGCTAAGCGGGACACAGGTTGTTTTTCCACATCTAGGTATTGTAGTTAACTCTGTCCCAGGGTATTTAATCGCAAACATTTTATTAAGTCTCATAAAGGCCATTTTCCTGTTAAACTTTTGTTTACTACTGGGAATCCCTGCTAAGAGGAGGCCTCACAAAAGAGTTCAAAAATAAATGAATCTGTTACATCTACATAATTATTAAAATTTCCTATAATTTGACATGCCAATTTATATGCCCTGAATGTGTAATTTTACTTAAGTATAGCATTATACAGCATAACCATTCTTCCTGATGTTGAAGAAAAAAAATGCAATTTTAAAACATAGGTCTATCTCATGCCAGAGACTAAATTACTTTATACAATGAAGAGCTTCACATTCTTCAAAAGCCACAACTTTTAAAAATCACCTCTGAGTTCTCTGACTATAAAAACTATATATTTTTCAATAGAAAGCAGTAACATTAATATTTTTCCAACGTTCTACTTTATTCAAATTTGAATGAACACTAACTCTTTCCATTTTCTTTCATATTGTCTAAAACACACGATGTCACGGACATAGTAGTTCTCAGCACTACTCAGTATCTAATAAAGGGAAAGGCAGAAAAAAAGTAACGCTCTCAAAAAGTAGTAAGATTAACAATATAAAAGGCAGAAAGATCTGTTTGACCCTTAAAAGTATTAGCAATGTAATGATTGTGCATAAAGGCAGTTTTTTTTTTTTTGTGGGTGGAGACAAATCCAGGTGGACACGCGACAATAGTTCCTGGTTTTCAGTTACCAGGAAAACCTTACTAAAACAAGGTTTGAATTGATAAAGAAAAGCAAAGAATATAAAAACCATAAGATTGCCTACAAACAGAAGAGGTGGGATCTGAGTTTCTTGCCTCTTGTTTTTTACATCATAGATTTCCAAAAAATTCTCTAACTGCAGACACTGAAAATACGGGTAACAATACTGTTAGGCCAATAGTAGATTTTCATAGGCCAACTTTGCTCATATTACCAAGGAGAATCTGGGGTGATCTGAAGACTGGAGTATGCAAGGATTGGAGGGAAAAGCTGTGCTACTGGCTGAAGACAAAACAGGACACAAGCAACCAGCTAATTCTAAACGGTATACGAAGGAGCATTTAATGTAGAGATAGTGCTGAGTCGTAGAAGAAAGAGGATTTCTCATTTGTCTGTCTTGCTCCACTGTTTTTTGACAACAGAGAAAGTAAGGAAGATTACATTAGCTGTCATTATGATTCCATCATGTTTAATAAACTTAAAATTGAGAGAACATCTTTGTAAAATAGAATTCTTAGCCTAACACATTAATGGTGCTTAATGAACCAAAACTGGGTAAATCCCTTTGGAGAGTCAACACATAAACAAAGCTATTAATTAGGTCACAGTTGTTTCCCAACAAGCCTTCTGCTTGATGTACTTACAGTAAACAAAACCATATCCATCCGTCTTTGTGCAGAAGTATTCATCGGTGCAACAAAATGTGATTATTACACCGTAAGCGCTTGTAATTACACGACCTTATGGTGACAACACTGTTGGCCCTGCCCTTCATCAGCATCTGTCACTTCCCCAGCCCCTCCCCGACTGAGGCTGGCCGCCCGCTTTCTGGAGCATTGGGCTTTGTAGCAAATTGACTTGTCTTTATGTCCACATTAAAGCTTTAGGAACACTTCCTGGAAAAATTTCCAGAAAGTAGGAATACTTTCTGAAAAGGAATACTTTCTGCAAAGGATACAAGTGGGGGCATCCCTCAGAGAATTATGGGATTCATTTCTAGAACACCATGAAGATGTGAATATCACGATAAAGTGAAGCACTCAAATATTCTGATTTCCCAGGGTGTATTGAAGTTATGTTCACACTACATTGTAGCCTAGCAAGCCTGCAACAGCATTAAGTCTGCCTTAATTTAAAAATACTTCATTGCCAAAAACCTGCTAACCATCATCAGGGCCTTCAGCAAGGCAGACTAATAACATCAAGGATCAGTGATCACAGATCAAAGATCACAGATCACCATAAAAAATATGATAGTGAAAGCAGTGAATGTGGAATAGAGCTGAGAGTTACCAAAAGGTGACACAGAGACATGGAGCAATAAGCACATGCAATTGGAAAATGGACTTGATAGACTTTCTCGACTTAGAGTTGCCACAGACCATCCATTTGTAAAAACTACAACATCTGCAAAGCACAGTTAAACAAAGTATGTCTATATTTCTAAATCACACAAGAAAAAAACTGTCTCAAAAATGAAAGCTTTGAGAAAGAACATTATTTATGGTGTTTCTTTTTTGCCGAATTGAAAAGTTGACTGGTAATCAGAAGTTTTAGAACAAAACACAAGGTTTAAATCTGGGGTGGGTGGAGCACAGAGGACAATACCCCACCTCTGAAGCTGCAGTATGCGCATCTCTTAGGTCCCATCAAGTCTAATCCTGTCGTGCCTACCAAAGGAGTCAGCAACTGCCACCAGCTCAGACCAAGATGTAAGCAAGTGGCCAAGTTAACACTTCCCCATAGGACCTCCCCGTCACATCACTGATGACCCAACCAGGGAGCCCTAAACTGAAGGTCACCCAACACAGGAGTGGGAAGGGGAGCTCCACAGTGAAGGACAAGGTCAACCACGGAAAAAAGTCCAGTCACTGCAAAGGGGAGAGGCTTCAAAGAGAATCCTTGCATTTCCCTTCTCTCTCCATCTTCCCCATTCACCCACATGCTCAGTCTCCACACCCAGACACTAGCATTGACTTCTCTCTCTTCCCTCAGATCCCACGTTCAATCCATCACACAGTCCACTTGGCTCCATGTTCTTCTCGATCCCAAATCCAACCATCTTACCATTTCCACTGCTACCACCTTAGCCTAAGCCACCAGAGGGCAAAATTATGAGAGCGATGTCTGGAGATCTAACCTAGATAGTTGCTAACTAACACAATTAGCACAGTATATCTTTTATTTTTCCATGCCTCCAATTCCTATGTAATAAGATTTCCTAAATTAAATGCTATTTGTTGAAATGCTTCGTTTTTCTCACTAGGCCTTTTCTCAAAGACTCCCCTCAGGAAATCTTGTCAATATTCCAAAAGCTGAGAAATTCTGCAACCTAACCTGACAACTTCTAGGCAGTCTAAATGAAAGGCTGATTTTATGATTAAGGGAATCCAAAAATCCAGGAAAAAAAATCTGTGACATAGGGGAAATGACTGTGTTCTTGAACAGTGAAATTTGAAGCCTTGCCTAGCATCTGAATTATTTTTCTGGTTTTTCATCTTAATGAAAAATAACAATTCAAACAAACTTTTAATATGAAAATATAAAGTTACTATATATGTTATTTAATAGCACATTCTAAAAGTGTGGGTCCATACTGGAGTTACTGTCAAGAATAAGAGGAAAAACTAACTAACTGGACATTACTATCATGTTTTACATGGAAAGATACACTGAAAAATGGAACATAAATGGAAATAACTGAAATAACACAGGAGAGTGTCTTACCATTATCTTGTCGCTATCAATAATAGTATTCAATCTGTGTGCTATGGTTAGCACAGTGCAGTGGGCAAATTTCTCACGGATTTTTTTTTGTATTAACTCATCAGTTCTAGAAACAAAGAAGTTGAAGTTATTAGTTCGGTAAAGACAGAAAGAGCAGACTTCAGAAAAAATTACCACATAATATTTTCATAAGACTTTAAGACTTTCATCAATACTTTAAGACATAATCTTGCTCGCCAAAAACTGAGTAGAAAAAAGTCTCTTTAAAAGACTTTTTATAAAACAATGTAAAACAGTCTTCCTTAGAAATTTCCTGAAACTATCAGGAGCTGGACTAGAAATCAAACTCTCTTAGGATGCCTCATAACAACATTAACACGTTTTGGTTTCTTTCTCTGTTTCCTAAAATTAATGTGATCAAGAGATAAATGTGGGCAAAAGAGAGCACTTAGAACATTTCTCAGCAATATTCGTTTGTTTTCCTTTTACCACATTTAAACTTCACATTTCAATTTCATGGGCCAAAGCTCTGTACCTTGGATCCACATTGGCCGTGGCTTCGTCAATAATCAATATCCGATTTTTCCTGAGGATAGCCCTGGCAAGGCACACCAGTTGTCTCTGTCCAACACTAAAGTTTGACCCGGATTCTGCTAATTCAGTATCCATTTTACCAGGAAGATCTTCGATGGCTTCCTTCAGTTGCACCTGTGGATATAGAAAGAAGGACATTTTCCTAAAGGTACTACTACTAAAGGGGACAAGCCTCTTAGACTTAGTGCTTTGAGGTCATCAGGACTTCTTACATGTCCTACATGTACAGCCAGGTGATAGGGAAAGCTCCTTCATATCAGCAAGGAAGACAGTGGAGTCAGTGAAGGACAGAAAGGTCTCAGTGACCTATCCTGCCACAGGACACCTACTGGGGACCTCACCTAGGGACTGGTTCAGAAAGTCTCTCAAAAAATGAAGCTGTTTCTCTCAGTGTGATTTAAACGGGATCTTTATGGCTGACTCAAGTTTCCCAAACTACATCCTGCAGTGGAGTCAGTACTCTACAGAGAAAAAAAATGTTTTTAATTCCTGCAGGAAGTATGGTTCTCTAAAGACATAATCCTATGAAGAATTCATTTTGGAAGGTCTGAAAGTTTAAAAAAAAAAAATTCAAAAATGACTAACTGTACAGCTGTAACCCTTAAGCCTATTCAGGGGGCTTCTTTCCCAAGTTTAACACTATACTACTAGGCCACTCAAGGCTGTTTAACTTCAACATCATGAAAGTTTCATAATGAATGAAAATCTTGTGAAACACAAGACACAACATAATGTTTTATTTCCCCCGCCTATGGGAGTGGATAGTGTTTAATCTATTGTTACAAGATTAACCAGTATTACAAAATTAAAAAGAAATAAAAAAAACTTTGACTGCCAAAGATAATCTGCTTTCAGAAACTAGAATTACTGTCAGGAAATTGTGACACCTCAGAATCAAAATGCTCAGAGTCGAATTCCATATAAATTGCAGATTTCAGAGCCTGGAAGACTGACACTAAATGACAAAAGGTACAAATTCAAAACAACAATGTGAGCAATTGGTCACTGGGATTTGTACAACAATGACAAAAATATGACTGTTTTAAAGGAAATAAGCCACACTTTTCTGAAATGAAGAGATCAAGCAATTATTCAGTAACTATTAAGTGCTTACTTTTTAAAAGCAAAAAACTGAGGCTCAGTCACATGAGGAATATTTAAGAACCTCTGCATGGTTTAGAAACATAGAAAGAGTTTCTGCCATAAGTAGCTTAGAATCAATTTTAGAACTAGGGTAAATATACAAAATAATTAGTATTAAAATATACATAGCACGCTAACAGTCAAAATCTATTTCATGCAAGGGTAAGGAAATTTAAGGAAGTGGTAGAAACTCAAACACAAATAATAGAAAATCCTCTAGAAATGAACCTATCCATATAAAAACTGAGCAGAAGCACCAGGCTTCTTCTGTTACCTGTATTCATGTTACAGCATTAAAATAACATGACTCCTAATAAATAATTATTATCACAATCCAAATGTGTGATTTACCATTCTGAAAAAAGTTTTCTGAAACTTCACAGCATTTTATTACCAGGATTTCGTTTATCTTTCAGTTAATAATGAAAAACTACTATTGCCCACACTGAGTAGATATTACCTGAACAGAGGAATACAATGATGCTACAGGTTTCAGTTCAATTCAGTGCAGTCACTCAGTCGTGTCCAACCCTTTGCAACCCCATGGACTATAGCATGCCGGGCCTCCCTGTTCATCACCAACTCCCGGAGTTTACTCAAACTCACGTCCATTTAGTTGGTGATACCATGCAGCCATCTCATCCTCTGTCGTCCCCTTCTCCTCCTGCCTTCAATCTTTCCCATCATCAGGGTCTTTTCAAATGAGTCAGTTCTTCGCATCAGGTGGCCAAAGTATTGGAGTTTCAGCTTCAACATCAGTCCTTCCAATGAACACTCAGGACTGATCCTCTTTAGGATGGACTGGTTGGATCTCCCTGCAGTCCAAGGGACTCTCAAGAGTCTTCTCCAACACCACAGTTCAAAAGAATCAATTCTTTGCCACTCAGCTTTCTTCACAGTCCAACTCTCACATCCATACATGACCACTGGAAAAACCATAGCCTTGACTGGACGGACCTTTCTTGGCAAAGTAATGTCTCTGCTTTTTAACATGCTGTCTAGGCTGGTCATAACTTTCCTTCCAAGGAGTAAGGGTCTTTTAATTTCATGGCTGCAGTCACTATCTACAGTGATACTGGAACCCAAAATAAAGTCAGCCACTGTTTCCACTGTTTCCCCATCCATTTGCCATGAAGTGATGGGACCGGATGCCATGATTTTAGTTTTCTGAATGTTGAGCTTTAAGCCAACTTTTCAACACTCCTCTTTCACTTTCATCAAGAGGCTCTTTAGCTCTTCTTCACTTTCTGCCATAAGAGTGGTGTCATCTGCATATCTGAGGTTATTGATATTTCTCCCAGCAATCTTGATTCCAGCTTGTGCTTCTTCCAGCCCAGTGCTTCCCATGATGTACTCTGTATATAAGTTAAATAAGCAGGGTGACAATATACAGCCTTGATGTACTCCTTTTCCTATTTGGAACCAGTCTGTTGTTCCATGTCCAGTTCTAACTGCTGCTTCTTGATCTGCATATAGATTTCTCAGGAGGCAGGTAAGGTGGGCTGGTATTCCTATCTCCTTCAGAATTTTCCATAGTTTGTTGTGAGCCACACAGTCAAAGGCTTTGGCATAGGCATAGTCAATAAAGCAGTAAGAGATATTTTTCTACAACTCTTGCTTTTTCAATGATCCAGCGGATGTTGGCAATTTGATCTCTCATTCCTCTGCCTTTTCTAAATCCAGCTTGAACATCTGGAACTTCACAGTTCATGTATTGCTGAAGCCTGGCTTGAAGAATTTTAAGCATTACTTTACTAGTGTGTGAGATGAGTGCAACTGCATGGTAGTTTGAGCATCTTTGGCGTTGCCTTTCTTTGGGATTGGAATGAAAACTGACCTTTTCCAGTCCTGTGGCCACTGCTGAGTTTTCCAAATTTGCTAGTATATTGAATGCAGCACTTTCACAGCATCATCTTTTAGTATTTGAAATAGCTCAACTGGAATTCCATCACCTCCAGTAGCGTTGTTCATAGTGATGCTTCCTAAGACTCACTTGACTTCACATTCCAGGATGTCTGGCTCTAGGTGAGTGATCACACCATCGTGATTATCTGGGTTGTGAAGATCTTTTTTGTACAGTTCTTCTGTGTATTCTTGCCCCCTCTTCTTAATATCTTCTGCTTCTGTTAGGTCCATATCATTTCTGTCCTTTATGAAGCCCATCTTTGAATGAAATGTTCCCTTGGTATCTCTAATTTTCTTGAAGAGATCTCTCGTCTTTCTTTGCACTGATCACTGAGGAAGGCTTTCTCATCTCTCCTTGCTATTTTTTGGAACTCTACATTCAAATGTGTATATCTTTCTTTTTCTCCTTTGCTTTTTGCTTCTCTTCTCTTTACAGCTATTTGTAAGGCCTCCTCAGACAGCCATTATGCTTTTTTTACATTCCTTTTTCTTGGGGATGGTCTTGATCCCTGTCTCCTGTACAATGTCACGAACCTCTGTCCATAGTTCATCAGGCACTCAGTCTATCAGATCTAGTCCCTTAAATCTATTTCGCACTTCCACTGTATAATCGTAAGGGATTTGATTTAGGTCATAACTCAATGGTCTAGTGGTTTTCCCTACTTTCTTCAATTTCAGTCTCAATTTGACAATAAGGAGTTCATGATCTGAGCCACAGTCAGCTCCTGCTGACCATATAGGCTTCTCCATCTCTGGCTGCAAAGAATATAATCAATCTGATTTCAGTGTTGGCCATCTGGTGATGTCCATGTGTAGAATCTTCTCTTGTGTTGTCAGAAGAGGGTGTTTGCTATGACCAGAGCGTTCTCTTGGCAAAACTCTATTAGCCTTTACCTTACTTCATTCTGTCCTCCAAGGCTAAATTAGCCTGTTACTCCAGGTGTTTCTTGACTTTCTACATTTGCATTCCAGTCCCCTATAATGAAAAGGACATCTTTTTTGGATATTAGTTCTAGAAGGCCATGTAGGTCTTCATAGAACCATTCAGCTTCTTCAGTATTACACATCAGGGCATAGATTTGGATTGCTGTGATATTGAATGGTTTGCCTTGGAGATGAAGAGAGATCATTCTGTCATTTTTAAGATTGCATCCAAGTACTGCATTTTGGACTCTTTGGTTGACTATGATGGCTACTCCATTTCTTCTAAGGGATTCTTGCCCACAGTAGTAGATATAATGGTCATCAGGGTTAAATTTACCCATTCCAATCCATTTTAGTTCACTGATTCCTAAAACGTTGACGTTCACTCTTGCCATCTCCTGTTTGACCACTTCCAATTTGCCTTGATTCATGGACCTAACATTCCAGGTTCCTATGCAATATTGCTCTTTACAGCATCGGACCCTGCTTCTATCACCAGTCATATCCACAACTGGGTGCTATTTTTGCTTCGGCTCAGTCTCTTCATTCTTTCTGGAGTTATTTCTCCACTGATCTCCAGTACCATACTGCAGGGTAGTTAGGATATTAATTCACTAGGTCACTAGTAGAATTTGAACCCTTAATGTTAACTTCTAGTTCAGTGCTCTGCTAAGGACAAAACCATGTTATCTAGTTGCTTTGGGTTCTAGGGAAAAAGTCAAAAAATGTGAGGCATTATACTGCTGGTTTTCATTATCATCAGTACACATATTTTAAGTGCACCGATGTCATCAACATTCTTCTAGGAGGTAAACAAAGCCTGTTAAACTGATAGGCTCCCATTAATTACCTGCAATGCTACAAAGGTACACACACAGGAACTGATGTTAACATGTTAATTACACTACATAAATTACCTCTTCTAAGGCATTCCACAGTTCCTCATCTGAATGCTCATTGAAGGGGTCCAGATTCTTCCTCATTGTTCCAGTGAATAAAACAGGTTCCTATATACCCCAAAATAGGAAATGTTATTTCAGTAAACTACATTTGTCTTACACAAATGCTTACAGAAAATAACTTAAATTCAAAAATTACCCAACATTCATTATAATCATTAATAACAAGGTTACGGGACCTTCGCTGTGTCACGTGGCATGAGGGCTTAGCTGCTCCACGCCATATGGGATCCTAGGTGCTAAGTTGCAGATCGAAACCACATCCCCTGAATTATAAGGCAGATTCTTAAGCTGGGCCCACCAGGGCAGTCCCAAGAGGTGTTTGTTTTGATGAAGTGATCTGCTTTTCATATTATACTCTAGAGTCATAACTTAAGCTAATCTATGGAATAAATTGGTTTTGAAAGGCAAGACTTTTTGGATGTGCCTAGTGGTCCAGTGGCCAAGACTCAGTGCTCCCAATGCAGGGGGCCAGGGTTCAGTCCCTGGTCAGGGTACTAGAGTCTCACCTGCTGCAACTAAGGATCCTATGTGCTGCAACAAAGCAAGCGCACAGCCAAATAGACTAAATAAATACTATTTTTTAAAAAAAGATAGACCTTCCTTCCTTCCTTGAGCAATAAAAGGTTCCACAGGATCAACATGTTTGGGAACGGTGTTTGGGTGGTTCCAGAGAAAAGGAACGGGGACCCATTTGAAGTTCAATCACAGATTTCATAATAAGGGCCTCGCTCCATTGTCATTTCCTTCAACTTCTTCTCTTTGGAAATCTTGTTGGAGTGAATAAGTTTCTCCAAATACTAGGGGACTAAAACGAGATTCTTTGCAGAAAGAAGGATCCTTCACTTCTGAACCCTTGACCAAGGCCTGTAGTTGATTTATGCTAAGTGTTAAATGGACCCCTCAGACACTCTATAGGCTTCAGGGGGATTCTGCTAATTATCACCAATTCACTGTTGACTGTCACAAAAATAAAAGAAATTAACATCTCACAATGCTATAAGGGTGCTCACCTAAGTCTATATTGTTGCTCTCAGAGGATATAGTTGGCAGCATCTATTGTTTATTTAGCAGCAATGGAGGAGAAACAATTGCTTTGTACCTAAGAATATTTCTGTTTGCTATGACATGTCAAAAACATATTTCAAAATCAGTAAAATTTCAATCAAAACTTGTGGAATGAAAAGAATGACGTGCTAGAGCACTAACTGATTGAAGCTATGAAGACAACAGGCAATTTGTGAACAGTGTCTGTTTAAATATGTCAATGTATTTTATGTGTGGTGATCATTTTGGTTTCTACTCACTCTACTTTCATCCACTTGCCAAATACGAAACCATTGTATTATCTTCAAAAGGTAACAAAAGTGCTCACAGTAGACACATACTCCGAGGGCAGACAATGGTCAGATTAATGATCATTTCTGACAGATATTATTATTAAAGTACCCACTTATAACCAACAGAGTTAATAATCATATAACTAAGTGTTGTAAAACTATTCTGCAGGCAGAACACTTCAGTGCAGAGATTTATGGTAGGACCTACAAGCTTCATGAAAATATACACTAAATTTATTAGGCTAAGAATCTTCTTTTCTGAAGGCACAGAATTAAACCTCACTTAATAAAAAGTAGCTGGCACAGTACAGTTGAAGAACAAACACTCTTGTACAACGTAGTATTTTAAATGAAGCATCGGTTTCCAATCTGTTTTTCATCAAGGTTTAAAGTCAGATGTAATCCTTTGTGCCATATTCAACAGTAACTTTTTCCTTCGTTATGAATATGACACGAGTTCATATTAGGTGTGTGACCCAAAAATGGCCACGCTGAATCACACCATTTAGTTTAGTGATACCCTTGACACAACAGAAAGACTAAAAAATGGCAGTCTTAGTATAGGCTGCTGGAAGAAAGGATTGTTATCTTTGTAGGATAACAATCCTACAAAGAAACCCTACCTACTAAACTTCTAATGCTTAAAATGACCCAGGACCAAGACAAAAAGTGTACAAACGGGAACAAACAAGACAAATAAAGCACAATCATTTCAGTCCCAAACTAAGACTATCATGAGTAGCTACTACTAAGAAATTAACACAACACTGTAAATTAACAATTGTTGTGGTTTAATCACTAAATCGTGTCTGACTCTTTCACAACCTCACAGACTGTAAACTTGCCAGGCTACCCTGTCCATGGAACTCTCTAGCCAAGAATACTGGAGTGGGTTGACACCTCCCCCTCCCGGGGATCTTTGCAACCTAGCGATTGAACCCGCATCTCCTACATTGGCAGGCGGATTGTTTACCACTGAGCCACCAGGGAAGCTTCATAAATCAACTATGATTTAATTTTTTTAAAAAAGTATCTACTGCTGCTGTTTACTGGTGTCCTAAAGCTCTGTTCTCTTTTCTAATCTGAGGACTTTTCATAAGTGGAAACTCATCTCCCTGTTTCAAGAATAAGAGAAGCACCTGAAGTCACTTTAAATTTTGGTACCCTCATCTTTTTTTTTTTTAGATCCTGGAGCCTCTGAATGAATTAATCATCATCCATATTCAGAAGAAAAAGACACTGTTTGCCAACAAAGACAGAAGAATTTAAGTCATGTAAAGTCCTCTTTCAGGAGCTCCAGGGAGCAGTTCCAAGAAGAAGACTTCAGTGTCAGGAACAAAGGGTGACTACTTTAGGCTAGAATCCAGTTGTATTTCTTTACTAGTAACAGCATATCCTACTCTTCTCTTTCAGTTTAATTCTCAACAAGATAAAAAGGGAAAGAAAACCAGAAAACCATGGAGAAGTCAAAGAGACAGCTCTGGTTCACCTTCTTCAACTTCACTGAAGAAAATGCAAGGAACAGAAATACCAAAAGAGCAGAGGGGGCTGTTTAGAAAATACCAAGCTTTTGCTTTGATAGAGAGAAAAACTATTAAATATAGGAAATGAATCTAATCATAATTAAGATGATGGCTGCTGATCTGTGCTGACCTCTGGGCTACAATCATAAACACTGAATTGACATGGAATCCCTCTTCAACAGAAAACATTTCCTTGTGCCATAAATTTCCTTGTGCCATTTTCTGTAGGTACAAAGAACCATCCAAATAGGCTCGTATTAGCGATTAGACTTGGGATAACTTATTATTCTTCCCAAGACCCAAGTTTCCTTACTGGCAAAAGGGGCTACCGGTGCAAGGCTGATGTGTGAAGCTGGAACAACAGTGATGCTAACACTGACCAGGAGCCCAGCCCAACAGGGGACAGGGAGGGGCAGGATCTATCCAACTGCAAGCTCAGTCAACGGATCAGAAAGTCAATTTTGTGCCTTGTGACTGTCATTTTATCTTCTCTATTAGCTGGAACAGAATGGATATCCTAGATGGTTTTAAAATCCATTTAAAAAAAAGAGCAAAGCTAATTAGAAGAATGGAGAGTGAAAAGCAGCATATAGAGTAATAATGTTTTTTTTAAATTTGCGTGTGTGTGTGTGGACATGAAATCATGATACAAAGCAGTTCTACTGTGGATGACAGTCAACAGGGTATTGAAGTCCTCACAGGGTGATCAGCTGCTCAGGCTCTGGAGTTGGGAATCACCATAAAATACATACGAAATTCAGGCTCTGCTGCTTACCTGCTAAGTGGGTTAAGCTCGTAGTGCCTCAGTTATCAAATCTATCAGATAAGGATAACAAGAGAATTATGAGGATTAAGGAGGAGAGGGTAGGTAAGAGGCCAACGTGTGTTAAGAAGTCCACAAGTGTTAGGAATTATTATTAATACTGTGTAAATTGTCAGGGGCTGCAATAAAAACTAGAGCAATAGAAATAAGAGACAGAAGTCATGTCTTCAAGGAGAGCAAGACAGCTGTCAAGAATGTTGAAAGCATTGAGAAAAATGCCAGAGGTCTTCGTGGGGGACTGAAAAGTATGACTGGGGTACAGGGTGATCGTCAGGAAAGAACCTGGTGGGAGGGGAGCCAATATCTAAGAGAAAAAGTGATATTCTTTCCTCTTGCTCCTTGGAGAAAAGACATTTCATAGATTTTTCAGTTAGGCTTTTCACTAAAACTCTACTGCGTTGCTTTTTAATTTTGCTTCGCTCTTTAAATTTCTATAAACAATGTGGTTTACATTATAAGCAATAAAAGTAATGCAAATCACCAAGGACTACAAAAACATGAAAAGAAAGAGCAAAGCCTTTCCAAAATGTGTTAGTCTTTTAGAAATAACACCTGAAAGGTCAGTGCCTTCATTCTTAAGAATACGTATAATTACTATTGACTGACTGGTGCCAAGAATCAGCCATGGGCCACAAACATTTTCTAATCTAAGTTACATTTTTAGTGTTAGTCACTCAGTCATGTCCAACTCTCTGTGACCTCATGGACCATCAGGCTCCTCTGTCCACGCGATTCTCCAGGCAAGGGTACTGGGGTGGGTAGCCATTTCCTTCTCCAGGGGATCTTTCCAACCCAGGGATTATACCCAGGTCTCCCACATTGCTGGAAGATTCTTTACTATCTGAGCCACCAGGGAACCCCACATATTTTTAAAAAGTATTTGTTTAATTTATTTGTTTGGCTGCACCTGGTCTTTGTTATGGCATGTGACACCTAGTTTCCTCAACGGGGACTGAACCTGAGCCCCCTGCACTGAGAGCAGAGTCTTAGCCACTGAAGCACCAGGAAAGTCCTTAGTCATATCTCACAACAAATCTGTGTCACATTAGTTTCTAGACCTGGTTCAAGGACCAGGACGCTGGACCTCCAGACAAGTGACTTCCTCAAGGCTCTACAGTCCTATGAGACAGAGCAGGAATTAAAAGGTGGCTCCTGTTGACACTCAGTCTATGCTCTATCCATGGCTGCCTCCTGAATAATCTCCTGGGACACTTTACACAAACATTCTCTTTTATCAAATAGCATTGCACCTCAAAAACAAAGACATAGAGAGTGAAAAAATAAAGTTCTGTGTTTACAATGGTTAGTGATCATTATCTACATGGATACAAAGCTTAGCACTGTTTTGTAAGCACGGTCCCTGGAGTGTGTACACAGAGCATGCTCAAACGTAGGGTGGAAACTGATGGAACAGAACCAAAACGTGGTGATGTCAAGGGATGTTTAGTCTTTGCTCAGATGTGCTTCCAAAACATTATTGGCAGAGTCAAGAATCATCTAACGTTATTTCTTTATTTATAGAGTTCTTTTATGTACACAAGCATACAACCTTTTCTTATTAAGAAGCATTAAAAGTAATACATGGCACGTTTCTGAATCCTTTTATCCAAGGACATAAAAGTACTTAACAGACACACCCATTATGTCTTAGAACTAATCTCATTTGCCCCATTTCAGAGATGGGTAAAATCAAAACTTAAAAGTGGGAATCTAGAAACATTTATTTTCTACATTAATCACCAAGTCAGCCACCAAGAACTGACTGCTCTAAGTACTTCAGGTAAGAATCCACCTGCCAATGCAGGAGACTTAAGAGATGCAGGTTCGATCCCTGGGTTGGGAAGATCCCTTGGAGGTAGACATGGCAACCCACTCCAGTATTCCTGTCCAGAATCCCATGGACAGAGAAGCCTGGCAGGCTGCAGTCCATAGCATCGCACAGAATTGGACATGACTGAAGTGACTCAGCACGCACACACACCAGCAATGCACAAGGATTCTAATTTCTGCACATCCTTGTGAACACTCGGTTCTTTTTTTTTTTTTTTTTAAAAA